>NW_023270316.1:57704577-57742576 GCF_011800145.1 Mirounga leonina | reverse complement strand
ATATATATATATATATAGGAACTATGCTACATTTCCCACAAATTATTTCTACATTATAAATTAGTAGATGCATACAAATTTAGGACTGCTTTATTTTATGTAAACTGACATTTTATCATTATGAAATGTCCCTTTTCAATCTCTAGAAATATTTCTTCCCCCAAAGCTTTTGTTGTCTGATATTAACATATAGCTATACCAGCTTTCTTTTGGTTAGTGTTTGCATGGCACATTTTTTTCTTTTTTTTTTCTTTAAAACTTTGTGTTTGGGGCGCTTGGGTGGCTCAGTCGTTAAGCGTCTGCCTTCGGCTCAGGTCATGATCCCAGGGTCCTGGGATCGAGCCCCACATCGGGCTCCCTGCTCTGCGGGAAGCCTGCTTCTCCCTCTCCCACTCCCCCTGCTTGTGTTCCCTCTCTCACTGTGTCTCTCTCTGTCAAATAAATAAATAAAATCTTTAAAAAAAAAAACTTTGTGTTTTTATAATTAAGTTGAGTCTCTAGTAAACAACACATGGATTTTGCTTTTTTAATCCAAAAGCAATTTTGGTCTTTCAACTGGAATAATAATCTATTAACATTTAATGTAATTATTGAAATGTTTATATTTACTATCTTGTTATGTTTCTTCTTTAGTCCTTTATTTCTCCTTTTTTGTCTTTTTTTGGGAGAAGAATCAAGCATTTTTTTATTATTCTATTTTTTTCCTCCTATTTTAGCTTACTGGTTATTAGCTTTTAGAAGTTCTGGATTATTTCATCTTTTTTTCTAAAAGGAAGGCAGACGGTACAGGCGAATCACCTTAATCCTGTCGAGGGTTGGTTTTAGGCTTTGTTAGGGTTGGTCCTTTTGGGTTTACCTTCATTACCAAGCTATGGTCTTTCTGGAGCCTCAGTCAGAGGTTTGGGTGCTGGTGAACCTTGAAGTCCACCCTCAGTCTCTTCAGTACCATTCTCTGGCAAAATCTTTGCACAGCACTTCAGCCAGCCACCCAGATGTGGCTTTCCAAAAGCTTTCCTGTAGTCACTAACTCCCTTCCCTTGGGAGTTAACAAGCATCTTAATGGGGGATTGCTTCTAGCCTTCCCGGTTCACTTGTCTGCAATTCCCTCCTCTGTGAGATTTTACCACCTATGTTCCAGCCACTTTGGCGGCTTTGAACTCCAATCTGTCTCCTCAGCCCAATAGAATAATACAGTAACTGCCACTTACTCTATTCCCTGCCCTGTGAATTGGGCCAGGGAGACTATGGAGCTCCCCTTGGTGTGCTTACCTGCTCTTAGGGATGGTCTGCATTGGTCGCTCTTCAATGCCTTCAAATGCTGTGTTAAATATTCTGTGCAGCTGTTAATAGTTGTTTTCAGCAGGATAGCTGGTTCAGTACAAGCTACTCTATTATGGCTGGAATCAAAAGTTTTCCTCTATTACAATTTGGTACCCTCAATTTTATAAATAAGAAGTCTAAAACAACTCAAGAGCTCTAAAATCTAAAAATCTAAAAGAACTCTCCAACCATCATCAAGTGTTTCCAACTTGGCATTCTGTTTAGATCAGATGTCCTTCCTTTCTCATCTTTACTTTGGTTCTCTGGCAAGAGCTTTGTAATGGACTGAGAACGTGAAGATTTGGTTCCTAGACTTCTTTTTTTTTTTTTAAAGATTTTATTTATTTATTTGAGACAGAATGAGAGAGACAGAGAGCACATGAGAGGGGGGAGGGTCAGAGGGAGAAGCAGGCTCCCCACCGAGCAGGGAGCCCGATGCGGGACTCAATCCCGGGACTCCAGGATCATGACCTGAGCCGAAGGCAGTTGCTTAACCAACTGAGCCATCCAGGCGCCCCTGGTTCCTAGACTTCTATATAAAAATTATGTGATCCTGGACAAATATCTTCTTATTACCACTTTGGTTTTATCATTAATCAAGGAGGATAGCCGTTAATGCCTGCCTTCCTTAAGTCTTTTCAGGAACAAGCAGGACAAATCCTTGCACTGTTTTCCTGACAGCGATGGTGTGAGATCAGCTTAACAACGAAAGCAAGGTTCACGAGGATGCCATCCCCATAGAGATGTGGGAGCTTTCATAATTTCCCAGCTCTCCATTTCTCCTCGTGCTCTATTTTTCTTTTTCTCATCTTAATTAGAGCTGTGAATTAGATACAAATGTGATTGCTCTTTCTTCTGCCATCTGGGTCAGACTGTCCTGCCTGACCCCTAGAATGAAAAGGAACAGGTGTTTGAGTGGGATATTGGTTTTGAGAGAGCTGGCTGGCCAGGTGAATCCGACCAGAGACCATTTCCTATAGACAGGCCATAGAGGAACCCAAACTATCAGAAAGGTTTTGCTCAGCATGGAAACAGCACATAAAAAAGCCATGAAAGACTGAACGACACGAAGCTTGGGCAGCTAGATGGGTATGTTGCTATGAGTGGAATCACCTTTTAGCTGGAATTTTGGGGCCTAATGAGACAAGACTTCAGTGGTGCAGCTCCGCTTTGTCTCTGACTCTGCTTTTTCTAGGTTTTCTCTCTGATGAATCCCCTTCTGGTTGGTATTTCACTCAAGTCAGCCCGGTTGGTGTCTTGTCCTTTCAAGGTCACCTCATGTCTCTGCTCAGATGCTTTCTGTGCTCAGTTTATAGGTTGGCTCTGAGACATTGTTGCTTCTTGTTCCCAGATTTGGAAAAAGGACCTTATTATAACCTCCATGTTCCAGACCTTTTATAACCCCAATGGACCAGGTTCTTTCCATATGTATCTCTTTTGATCTTCACACGAGTCTGGAAGGTCATCACCTTCCTTTTACAGATTTGGAAACTGAGGATCACAGAGGCTAAGGCATCTGCCCAAGGTCACAGAGTGGAATGTTACAGACAGTGTTCAAACACAGGTCTGACCTCAAATTCAGAGCTCTGCTTGCTGCTGCTGAGGACAAAGTACCATGTGGGTGAGCCATTCCAAATTCTCATGTCACCTGTAGGAGAAAGGGCACCTAAAAAAAAATGCTTTGGTCAAATAACCCTCCAGTCTAGCACACCTTCATGTCTTTCTACCTTAATTCATGTTTCTTCTCCTAGAATTCTGCTCATACTTACTGAGCACTTACTATATGTTGAGAACACACAGTAATACAAAGATGTAAAGCCTATAGTGGAGTAAGAGTATGAATAGGTACAACCTCTACAGAAGGTAATTGAACAACATTTTGAATCTTTCAAATGTGCATAACTTTCGACCAGCTATTGCCCTTTAGGAATTACTCACATATGCACATAAAGCCTACAGTGTAACTGAGAATATTGATACACATATAAGTAAATGCAAGGTATCTCAAATTGATATATCAAGTACATAAAGGAAAAAAGAACTGCTATCATTCAGGTTTCTACTGGAACCAGTAGTGTGTGTGTGTGTGTGTGTGTATTTATATTTATCTATTTATGAGAGAGAGGTTTATTACAAGGAGTTGGCTTATGCAGTTCCGGAGCTGGCTAGGCAAATCTGAAATCTGTAGGGCAGGTCGGCAGGAAGGGAAGGCTGGAAAATTTTGCCCAGGGGCTGATGCTGCAATTCCACAGTTGGAATTTCTTTTCCCTCAGAGAAACTTCAGTTTTGTTTTTAGGGCCTTTCAACTGATTGGATGAGGCCCACCCAGATTATCAGAAAATAACCCTCTTTACTTAAAATCAATTTAAGTAGATTTTAATCACATATATTAAAATACCTTCACAGCAACACCTAGATTTGTGTTTGATTGGATGACGGAGTACTCTAGCCTAACTAGAGCATAAAGTGAACTAGCACAAGAGGGTAAAATATCAAGAGCAATCCAAAATACAGATGATCAACAAGCTATAGTAAAATGGAAAACCATTTAAAAGAGAGGATTAAAATATGTTACTAAAGTATGTTGCTAAAGTATACAACCAATGGGAAGAAACAAAGAATCTAAGCCAAAGTGTCTTGAACAATACATTGATTGGTTTGCAACACAGGAAAACCAAGAATAGAGTGGAGTGCTTTGGCTCTGGCCATCTCTCTTTGAAGACTGGGGAACTTTTTAAATGCCTCCAGCAAACCTCCTCTCAAGTCTCATTGGCCTGAATTGGATCCTGGGTCCATATTTGGATTAATCTTGTGACTAGTGAATACTAGGCGCTAGTAGACTTAGCCTGAGTCAGTCAGTAGTGAAGGGAAGGGAAGGTTATGATTGCCTTAGATCAGGGCCTCCCAACCTTTTCACAAGTAATGATGCCCATATGGCTGACAGACTAGAGTGGCTCAAAGCAAGCACCTTGGGGCTCCAGACCTCCCAGGGTCTGCCTGGCTGTCTCAAGGGATAAATATCTCTACACACCAATGGGTTGCAGCAACTTGTACGTTGGGTTAGAACAGTTAGGAACCAGCCCCTAGGGAAAGGATCCATTCCCAAACTATGAGACTTCTACTCGGTGGGGGAAGAGTGGACTGGTTAGTAAGGACACAATGGGTGGTTAGGAGAGGGGACACCATGGGTTTAGGAACCAAGGATGTTTCCAAGGTTCTAGTTTCAGTAACTGGGTAGAGGCCAGTGGTAAACTAGAGCAGGATTCTACTGGCTCATGAGAGCAAACTGTCTGTGTGCTTTCCCAATTCTGTATTAAATGATGGGAATATTTATGTCACAGAAATTGGCAAATGCTACAAATCAGTGTTTTCCTCTAGAAATCCGTCTTTAAACCTTTACCAGGACATGAAGGGCCCCAAGACAGACACACTGGAGGAGGAACAGGCTTGGTTTTTATTTTCCTGTTGGGAATCCTGCTCATTTTTTTTTAATTGAGGTGAAATTCACAGAACATAAAATTCACCATCATACTCAGCCTTTTTGAAGTTTATTCAAGCTCATGGTTATCGCCTCTTTATTCATCATCATGTTTTATTTTTGAGAAGGTAACACATTTACATTCAGAAGTTACAAAAAAAAAAAATCCAATAAAAAGTGTCCCTCCTGTTTCTGTTCTCCAGTTATCCAATATCCTTCCTTGGAGAAAACCCAGGGTAATGGATCTTTCGGTATACTTTCTGAAAATTCTTAAATAAATGAATTCTCAGAATATTTTTAAACACACACACACTGGTCTAGCCTGGCTTTTCTTCATCTAACAAAATGTTTCTGGGATGGTTCCATACCAGTACCTACAGAACCTCATTTTCTCTTACAGCTGCATGGTAATCCATTCACATACAAGCAGTTACGGTGAATGACTTTGAACAGTTCTTTTTTGCATATATATGGGTATATCTGTGGGACCAAGTCCTACAAGCAGAAATGCTGGTCAAAGTCTATGTATATTTGGAAGTTGAAGGACGTTGTTAAATTGCCTTCTGTTGATAATGCACCAGTTTACATTTTCATTAGCAATATGCTTGTTTCCTCACAGCCCTGTCCACAAAGCATGTTATCAAACTTTTGATTCTTTGTCGATCTGATAGGGGGAAAAAATGGTGTATCAGTGTGATATAAGTTTCCTTTCCTTTTATTGTGAGTAGGGGTTGCTCATCTTTTTATAGGTTCAGGGCCCCTTTCTGTATCTTTTTTTTTTTTTTTTTTTTTTTTTTTTTTTGTAAACTTTTTGGTTTTTTTTTCATTTTTTTTATTGGGTTTGGGGTACTTTTAATATTAAATTTTAGCAGTTCTTGTTAGCTGAAGGAAATTATCCTCAAACACTTTTTTCCCATTTTGTCATTTGTCTTCTGGCTTTGTTTCTGGTGGTTTTTTCCATGTGGGTCTTTTTTTGTTTTTAAAAATTTCATATAGTCAAATCTACCAGCTTTATATAGTTGAATCTTGTATGGCTTCTTGGTTTTATGTAGTACTTCCTCGCTCCAAAAATCATTCAAAACCTATTAAAAATGTAGCCCAATTTTCTCTAGTACCTTTATGTTTTCATTTTTACATTTAAATCTCTTCTTCATATGGATTTTGTTCTACTTTTATTATTTTTTCTATGTGGCCATACAGTTGCCTCCATATTATGTGTTGAGCAATCCACCTTTTCCTCTTGTTTTGAAATGCCACCTTTAGACATTAATCTATAGAAGAGAAAACTGGAAGGTTGGTACCTGCCATTTAGACAAAAGAGAGCCGGCCCTTGCTGTCTTTGGGAAGTGACAGTTCTAACATATAGCTACCTGCTTGATGCAGTAGAGTTCTTAGTTTGCTTTAATTTCCTATTAAGAATTCTGTATGTGGCAGGGGTAGGACAGGGAACACACAAGTTCTTAGGGCAATTGGGAAACAGAGTTACACAATGTGTTGATTTTGTTCTTCTTATCGTGGTTTTTTTTTTTTTTTTTTTTTTTCCTGACCAGGGGAGGTCATACAAATGACAGCAGAAACTGCAGAAGTAAGCTACTTTTTGTTTTCAACTATTTGGTTACTTCCTCCCTTTATCAAGAAGTTGCTTGTCTATTTCTTGGGTAACATCAGTTTTGCTATGAGCTACAACTAGAGAGAACAAAAACAGGAATGGTGAATAACATATGAAAAAATCTCTTTCAGAACAAGTAAACTTCCACTCCTGAAAAAACATTTTGACCACCGTTTTGGAGAATGAAGAGGTTCCTCCTAACCAAAACTAATCTTGGCTCAGAATCTATAGACAGTGAGACCTTTAACGGTCACTGTTTATGAGGTCAGGAAAAGGAAAAAAAGGAGGAACTGCAAGATAGCTGACAGAGTGACCGGAGATTGTGACTCTGTCACATGCTCATCTCCAAAAATGGTCTCAGACCAGCCGATAAAGCCTTGTTGGTCTGAGGAGGTGAATGGCCCAGGCAGCTGGCTCTGTTTCTGGTGGTTTTTCCCATGTGGGTCTTTTTTTTGTTTTGTTTGCACCTTCTCCACAGAATGAAGTTCTGAGCTGCCGAGTGGAGCTTGGAGGCGACAGGCCACCTATTGGCATCCCCACTTCGGGAATAAGCAGGCTTGGCCAGCCAAGGCTTGAAAATACAAGTGGATCATCCGAAGCACTCCTCAATACCTAGAGAAACTGGGATGGCCTTCCCCCTTCTTCTGTCTACATACTCTGCCTATGTGGCACCAGAGTAGCTTCTTAACCCTTTGTGGGGTCCTTGGTGTTAATTTCAATTTGATTTTACCAACATGTGTTTAGGTGGGGAAAAGGAGGCCAGCAGATAGGAGAGGCACACTGTGTTGTCCCAAACCCATAGAATGACTAGGCTCCATTTTACATCTTACCCCACCAGGGAAATCTCAGAATAGAAATAGAAAGCAACCTGTGTCTTCTTTGGTTGCTGTTCCCCGTAGTAGGTTATTGACCAGGGGTGATTTTAGCATAATAGAAGCTTATTCTTTGTAAAAGCAGGAGGTAGAGGAATCTTGTCCTTTGTCTTGTTTTTTTGAACCCCCAACTCACCTCTTACTGCCTTCTCACACTCATCATTACTTGTCAAAATGTCCTGTGGTCCTTAGTACCTGATACACCATTCCTTCACTCTTAAGGTCATGAGGCAGGGGTCAGGACCTTTTCTCCTGTTATAGCCACTAGCCCATCAAGTAAAAATGGCCAACATACTGAAATAACTACACCCTCAAGTAAATTATTAAACCTATGTTATGTAAAGAGAAGACAAAAACATTAAGCATAACAAAAACACAAATCACATTCTTAAATGTTGGCATCTTGAAGAGGAGAAGAAAGGGAATGTATTAGCAGAGGAAGTAGGGAGAAAAGAGAGAGAGACAGGATATAGGAGGGGGCCAGGGGTTCAGTGGAGAAAAGAAACAGTGTTGACTCTTGTATATACCCCCCTTTGAATTGTCAAAATATTAAAACAACTATTTCCAGTTTTCCATTGCTTTCATTCTTAGCTGTTGGTTTTGACTGAGGCAAACAAATCATCATCCTCAGTGAAATCATTTTCTAACCTCAATAGCAGGAACTAAAGTTAACTCCTGCAAGGTCCTGTCAGAAGCCAGATGTTAAGGGCTGAATGTTTGTGTCCCCCCCACAAATTCATATACATCATAGCCCTGATTCCCAGTGTGATGGTATTTGGAGGTAGGGCCTTTGGGAGGTAATTAGGTTTCAATGAGGTCATGAGGATGGGACCCTTATGACAGAATAAGTATCTTTCTAAGAAGAGGAACACAGAGAGATCTTACTCTCTCCCTGTGAACACCCCCCCCCCCCCCAAAAAAAGGCCATATGAAGTGACAGTGAGAAAGTGGTCATCTACAAGCTAGGAAGGGTTCTTAACAAGAAACTGAGTCTGTTGGCACCTGGATCTTGGACTTTCACCCTTCAGAACTGTAAGAAATAAATGTCTGTTGGTTAAGTCTCCCAGCCTATGGTATTTCGTTATAGCAGCCTGAGATGACTAAGACACCAGAGAATTGGACAACCACCTATTGGCTAAAGGTCATGGTCATAGTAGGGGTTGGGGGGATGGAGTATGTATGTTTGCCAGGATTCTGCATGTAAAAGTCCTCTCAAGAATTCTAACTCCAGTAAGAATCCCTGGCTGCCCTCATAGAAAGTATCTGCATTTTGATAGAGGCCTCTTAAAAGCCAGGTTGCCTATAATACACAAAGGAATGAGTTACTATTGATGGGAGGTCAGGTGCCACTCCACATAAAGATTTGTTTCCCTGCAGGGAGGGGAGAATTTTTCCTTTTGCTGTTGTTGTTGTTTGTTTGTTTGTTTCAACTCTGCCACGGGCCAGAGATCCTTTGTGGACATACTTAACATCAAAATATTCCCCCCTATTTCTCACCTCCTTTCTGAGCTTGTACACATGGTAAGTGTTACTTATCAAGTAGCTATTGCTGGGAAAAGGGAGAGATTGTGTTGGGGGGCCCTCCCTCTCCTCAGCTACCGTGAGATTCTCTGTCTCTGCTTCAGGAGCAGGTCGGGGAGTGTCCCACCCACGGTGACTAACACTTCTGTTGAAGCACTTAATTGCTGTCCTCTGACAAGTCTTCAGAGACTAAGCACAAGCATGCTACACCCCACTCCAACAGATAGCTGATAAGCTGCTGCTGGGACTTGGGGTGGAAAACAATTCACTTTCTACTTATTTTTTAGAACCTTCCATAGCAGAGTGCCTTTAGAGAGCTGGCTGTTGTAACCTCTCAGAGTCAACAGAGCCAATGACAGTTTCATCCCCAAGAACATTGTTGGTTTGGGGGCAATGATTTGCATTTAATGAAAATATTAACTTTCCACAACTTCTAGAAAAAACAATTTGGCTCTATCATGGTGGCAAGTGCTTATTTTCTTTCATACCAGCCCAAAGAAGTTTTCAAAGTTCAGAAACTCTCCTTACTACCAGCAGGTTAATCACTACAGATGGAAATTTCTTTGGCAGCAGGCTGAGGAGCCGTGAGAGGGTAACCAGCCCTTGGAGGATTCTTGCCACCTTGCCACCTAAAGCAAGAGGAACTGGTTTTCTGTAACCGGTTTTATAACACCAGTGGGGAAACGGATTCCCCTCCAGCTGGAAGTGCGGCAGCTGGTTTGTTCTGGATCACCTCGCCTGCCTCCTTCTCAGTCCCTGCCTTGTGTCAAATGTATAGTTCCATCTCCCTTAGTTTCAATTCCCGAAACGCAATTTCCCTGAAATGGCTCTTCTCTGACAACCTGGGCTGGTGGCTGCCTCTGGCCACACCTTGCCTCCAAGGCAAATAAGCACCTTTAATTTGGGCTCCCGAGTGGAAATAACAGATAGTCATCAAGAACAGAGGGCTCTTGCCTGGGCTTGCTCAGAAAATCCCTTTTGCGGTGGGGGTGCCGCTGTCTCTCCAGATCCAGGGTTATGCATCCCTTGTCAAATTATCAGGATGTTTAATTCTGTCAAATATTAACCCTTGTCCTTGGTTGCTTTGGTGAAGAGAGATGAGGGTGGAAGGTAAAAGAAAAGAGAAAGAGAAAGAGCATGTAGAAAGCAGAGTGAGAGACGCTAAGGGAGAACCAGAAGGAGGAAGGGGAAGAATGTGAGTGGGGGACCCAGCAGGTCATCTGGGCTCAGGGAGCCTCCAGCCTTATCTGCTCTGCGCATTCGCATTCGGATCAGGGTTCTCACCACTGTTCATTCCTCTGGTGGAGCTTTTTCATTCTGATTGTCATGAAAAAATATGTAATTACCAAGTGAAAAAAAAAAGGTTGAAAACAGCCTGTACGTATGATCCCCCTTTGAAGTATTTGTTGGCATAAGGGTTTGGAAGACCATAGATAGAAATTTTAAGTGTTATCTCGGGAGGGTGGAATTATAGATGAGTTTTTCTCTTCTTTTTGCCAATCTCTACTTTCGACAATGGATGACTGTTGTTTATGATAGAAAAGTTAAAGTCGTACTGAAAAGGGAAGGAAGAGACAGACACAGAGGAAGAAACAGTGGAGTCAAGGGAAGGAGACAAAGTTTTTTGAGGCATGTGATAATGCAGATATTTAATCAAGCTATGAATTTCCCTGTTTTAATTGCCTGTTCTTTGCACTCAGGGTACCCATTTGACTACTATTTACAGTTTTTTAAGGCCTCTAATTTTTAAATCTGTAGAGCTGTATTTCTTAAGCAGAGGTGCACATGGGATTCAGCAAGGAATTTTTTTCAACATATCCTTGCCAGGGTCCCACCCTCAGAAGTTCTAATTCAGACTACTAACCTAGGGCCTGGGTAGGAGTCTTTTAAAAAACCTTCCCAGGTGTTCTTATACTCATCCTGGTTGAGAATTTCATGGTGTGCAAGACAATTCACAATATTAGAACTTCTAATTTTACTGATTTTCTATGGCATCCTTTAAAAATCTCTACTTGTATGTGTATTAATGCTGTATATAATATTGATACCATAAGACATGTATAATTTGTGAATAAATTTACATATAGGAGGGTGTGTTAAAGACATTTTTCTTATAAGGATGTACAATAAAAAAAAATGGAGACAACTGCTTCAGAGAATTAATTGTAAGTGGGATAACTCAAGTGTCCAACCAAATTAGAAATTTTTCTCCAGGCTGAGATAGAGAAACATCACACTATGGATGATGACTCATTTTGACCTACTTTGTTTCCCTCTTAGATTACTGGTCCTGGGTCATCATTTGTGGTGTATGATCTTCCCCAGGTAGGCTGCAGCGGTGTCCTTGGTAAATACACATGCACATACATGCCCCAACTCAGATGTCAGCATTTGGAAGCTCCCAAAGCCTTCAAAAGGCTGATCATTATTTCGTGGTTCCTACGTGTTAAACTCCTACAGCTGCTTTGAAAACAGCAACTGGATTATCTTAGTGTAAAACAATGAATAATAATTAGTAAATAAGTATTGATTAAAAAATAAAACTATAGGAAAAAGTAAAGAGTGAGAAGTAAATCTTCTAGGTAAAGATAGAGAATTGAATATGCACACATCTCCTTTTGCTTTTTTCTGAAACCTCAGTAAAATGATGGTAAACAAATTTTTTAAAGGGAAGAAATAATAGCAATTAAAAAAAATTTTGAAAGCGGAAAAGTAAGAAATGTGGCCAATGACACAGCAGACAGGGGAAAACTGAATCCTAAGCCAGCAGTGGGGAAATTCAAGAAACTAACTAGAATTTCCCAAAGGCTCAGGAATTGGCAGCACCAGAGACCTCTGGCAGTGAGGTGGGGTCATACAAAACCATAAGGAGTGGTTCCAATTCTCTTTAGAAAGCAATGAGACTCCCAGATCCACCCCGCCCCTCTCTGCACAGTCAGGCCAATACCCCTTTCCCCGTCGCAGAGAGACTGGATCAGGGGTCTGTAGATTGGAGGACATCGGGCAGAGATGAAGACTGGTGCTGTACTGAAAACAGAGTGATGAAGTGGATAGACGGAGACCCAAGGCTCTTTCCCTGTTGCACTCCCTCAGTGCCTACAGCCAGAATGATGTCTCTGGGCATAAGCCCTCAAGAGTCCTCTCTGGGGAGTTTGGTCTCCCCAAGAGTCAAAACAAAGGCACTGATTTGAGGGTCCTCCAAGCAAACAGCCCAGCCAGAATGTATAGTGGAGCCTCTGGTCAATAATCCCCTAAGGTTCAGAACTTCCACTCAGCTTTTCAGCCCCTATTCTTAAATAGGAGCATAATAATCAAGGTTTCCCAGACATTGAGGAGAGCCTCTTACATGAAATACAGAGACCAGAATGAACAGAAGAAAGCAACCTGGAGACCACACAGGTTGAAGAAAATATTCAATACCCTCTGATTAATATCCTCAGAGCTAAGTTATGTAACCATCAAATAAGTATATGACATTAGAAAAAGGAAATCCAGGAACAAATAAGACCTCTTGGAAATTAGAAATAGGATAATAAAAATTAAAGTTCAATAAAAGGGTTAGAAAATTAAGAAGAATAAATCTCTGAAATTAGAGCAAAAGAGAAAGAAATGAAAGATAAAAAAAAAAAAAGAGGAATCCAGAACAGAAGATCTAATACATGAAAATAGGATTTCCAAAAAGAGAGAACAGAGAAACCAGGGAAATATTTTTGAATTATGTCTTTAATGACATAATAACAGCAGAGGAACATGTGTTTCTGAAATGAAAGGGCCACCAGATGCCTACACAAGGATTGAAAATAGACCCATACCAAGACACACCAGTGTGAAATCTCAGAACAAGGAGGACAATGAAAAGATGCCACAAGCTTCCACAGAAGAGGAGAAAATAGCTTCTACGTAGAAGATGATGAATCAGAATGGTTTCAGGCTTCTTAAGAGCAACCCCGGTGGCCAGATGGCAACAGCCTTCAAAATTCTCCAAGAAAATGATTTCCAGTTTAGAATTCTATACCCAGGGGCACCTGCGTGGCTCAGTCGTTAAGCGTCTGCCTTCAGCTAAGGTCATGATCCCAGGGTCCTGGGATCAAGCCCCACATCGAGCTCCCTGCTCCGCGGGAAGCCTGCTTCTCCCTCTCCCACTCCCCCTGCTTGTGTTCCCTCTCTTGCTGTCTCTCTCTGTCAAATAAATAAATAAAATCTTTAAAAAATAAAAAAAGTAATTAAAAAAATAAATTCTATACCCAGTCCAAACTATCTGTCAAGTGTCAGGAGAGATTAAAAATGTTTTAGACATGCAAATTCTCAATAATTTATCTCCCATGCCCCTACCTCAGGAAGTCCCCAGTACATATGTCAAAACATGAAGCAAATAAGGAAAGAGGACACTAGAGCTCACCCAGGAGGAAAGCACCCTGGGATGACCGTAAGGGGAGATTCCAAAGATGGGAGCTCTGCCTCGGGTCCAGTTTGCAGTGTATAGAAGGTGTTGGGAGAGATTTGGGGGGAAATTGGTGAAATTGTTAGAGTACCTAAAGATTCTGGATGTCTTGGGTACTTGGGTGGCTCAGTCAGTTGAGTGTCTGCCTTCGGCTCAGGTCATGATCCCAGGGTCCTGGGATGGAGCCCCACATCAGGCTCCTTGCTCAGCAGGGAGTCTGTTTCTCCCTCTGCCCCTCCCCCTGCTCATGCACATGCGCTCTCTCTCTCTCTCCTTGTCAAATAAAATCTTAAAAAAAAAAAGATTCTGGATGTCTTGAGAGCAGACATTGGCAGATGGCAAATATAAATGTGTAGAAAACGAAGCAAACAAAATATAAGAGAGTTATTAGCTCCAAGGACAACAAGAAAGTGTGCAGGAAAGGGAGTTACTGTGATTTACTGCGGTTCAGTTGTGAATAGTGTTTTATAGTCACCGTAACACAAACACTGACAGATGAAAACATCATGGAACTGCAAGAATGGAGAATGGGGAAGGATGAACATGTATGGTGGGAGCAGCAGGAACAAAGACACCAAATCCTTATCTTCTATCCTGGAGACAAACCAGATAATGGCTAACATTGAAAGAGCAAGGAATAGCACTTCAAGCTTGTTAATTTGGAAACCTGGAGATAAATACCAAAAGAGGCTTAAGTGTGGAAAATGGTAAGGAGGGGTAGGGGATTATTGTTTTTCATGACAAGCCTTACAGAACTATTGAACATTGTAGATTATGTGCGTGTATAACTAACTCTAGGGACGAAGAGAAAATCAAAAAAGTACCTATTAATATTTTATTCAAGAAAAACAAAGTCCATCTCCTTTCCTCTCTGGATTCTAATTCCCACAGCTCTGCTTGCTAGAGACCTTTCGCTGTTCCTTGTGAGCTCTTCCAAAAATATTCTACAGCTGTACACTTATGCTTGCCTCATAACCTGCAGCCCTGATTGAATCTTGTGACCCACCATGATCTTGACTAGAGACATTAATTTTTTTTTTTTTAACAGCGAGAGAGGGAACACAAGCAGGGGGAGTGGGAGAGGGAGAAGCAGGCTTCCCGCCGAGCAGGGAACCCGATGTGGGGCTCGATCCCAGGACCCCAGGACCATGAGCCGAAGGCAGACGCTTAACCGACTGAGCTACCCAGGCGCCTTAGAGACATTCATTTTTTGAGGCTCCCAAGAGATTGAGAAAGGAAAAGTTGCAACAATGGGATTTAAAACTGTGGGTGAGCCATACATGTTTGTATTAATAAAGGAATACCTTTATCAGATATCAAAGTAATGTCAGAATTTTACATTTCAGGGCTTCTGTGAGGCCAACGGGAGGCCCAGGCCAAGCTGCCTCCCTCCACTGCCCCTCCACCCACCTCACCCCAGCTCCTGCCTGTTCTGTGCTCAGCCTTACCCAGGGAAATTAGGGAAGGTCCTAATTTTACCATCTTCCCTCGCCTTGCCTGTTACTGTGCTATTTCCTTCCCTTCTCTGGAATGTGTATTATTCTGCCTTTGTCTTCACTGAGTTCCATTCCGTTCTGAGCAATTCCTCTGGCACTTCCTCACCCTGCTGTCACCTGTCCTTTGAATCAATATGCTCTCCATCCTAACAACCCTCATTAATTAATTAAAATGCCGTCCTCTGCCTGTTTTCCATTTTGGTACCACATTCACATTTAATGAGCATGCTTGCCATTCCATTATTCAGGTCACTGATGAAATCTTACGTCACCAGCCCCAATCTCTGTGGACACCGCATTTGTTATGTCCTCCCAGGTTAATAATAATCCACTGTACTCATTCTCTAGGCATGCAGCCACTCGTAATTGTGTGGTTTAGAATTTAAATTTTAGACCAGTGGTTTCCAAACCTGACCGCATGCTAGAGATGCTGAAGGAGAGTTTTAAAATATGGATTCTGGATCTTACAGCAATCCTATCCTACTAGGTTAAAAACTTGGCCCAATAAGTGAGCCTGGTCACCTTACATACAGAATCTTCTTTGTCTCTTTGAAGAGAAGAAAAGTAAAATATTAGAGATGGTTTTGCAGGACCTTGTAATACAAAGAGGTGACAGACTATCTGATCTTAAGTTCTAGTTCTCCTTTTCTTGAATTCTAAAGGGAAAAAAATGTTTTTAAACTTGTCATGGGTGCTGTATTGGTTTCCTATTTCTGTTGTAAAAAAAAAAAAAAAAAATTACCACAGGGGCGCCTGGGTGGCTCAGTCCGTTAAGCGGCTGCCTTTGGCTCAGGTCATGATCCTGGGGTCCTGGGATCAAGCCCCACATCTGGCTCCCTGCTCAGAGGAGAGCCTGTTTCTCCCTCTTCCTCTGCCTGCCACTCTGCCTACTTGTGCTCTCTCTCTCTGTCAAATAAATAAATAAAATCTTAAAAAAAAAAAATCACTACAAATGTCGTGGCTTAAAACAATACAAACTGATTATCTTAGAGTTCTGGAAGCCAGAAGTTTGGTATGGGTCTCACTGGGCTAAAATCAAGTCAGCAGCACCGTGTTGTGTTCTGGCTCTATTTCTTGCCTTTTCTAGCTTCTAGAGGCCACCCACATTCCTTGGCTTGTGGCCCCATTTTCCCAGGAATGTGGAGTCCACTCATGCTGTTACCTCTCTGGCTCTCTCTCTCACCTCCCTCTTTCTGCTTTTAAGGAAATTTGTGATTGCTCTTGGCCCTGCCCAGATAATCCAGGATAATCTCCTTATCTCAAGGTCAGCTGATTAGAAATCATTTGTTTTGGGGTCGAGTGGGTGGCTCAGTTGGTTGGGCTCTGACTCTTGATCTCAGCTCAGGTCTCAATCTCACGGTTGTGAGTTCAAGCCCCTCCTTAGGCTCCATGCTGGGTGTGGAGCCTACTTATAAAAAAAAAAATCATTTGTTTTTGCCGTGTAGCCTAACATCGTCCCAATTTCAGGGAGTAGGACATGGATATTATTATGGGTGGGGAGTGGGGAGTATTATTCTGCTTACCACAGGAGAATATTCAGTTTTCTCCTAATAATTTTTAGGTAAGATATGAGTGGATATAAAACCCCTCAGCTAGAACTCTGCACAAAGCTCACAGCCCCCTAGGCATAGTGACATATCTTGCCTTCTACTAGAACTAAAGGCCTATTCCCGGAGCCCAGGGACCTGCTGTGACCAGGGCCTCCCACAGCCGACTGCAGGGCAACTGCCCACCCTTTGGCAGGAGACCCTCTGGAGACCACCTCGTTAGGCCAGCAGCCCCCAGTCTGGGATCACTGTGTTCAGTGTGAGCTGGAAATCTCTTTCCCATGGGCACTGGGGAAGGGTGGGCCTAGAACAGAAGCTATCCACTCATCCCCGGGTTAACTAAGCCGTTCTCAATCTCTGTGGCTGCACAAAGGATTCTAAGCCCTAAGTTTCCATTGGGAAGTCCCTGGTGCCTTCCTATGTTCCCCAATGAATCAGAAGCTCAAAGTGGGGCCCAGGAATCTGTGTTCTTTAAAACTTCCCGTTTAGGGTGCCTGGGTGGCTCAGATGGTTAAGCGTCTGCCTTCGGCTCAGGTCATGATCCCGGGGTTCTGGGATCGAGTCCCACATCGGGCTCCCTGCTCGGCGGGGAGCCTGCTTCTGCCTCTCTCTCTCTCTGTCTCTTATGAATAAATAAATAAAATCTTAATAAAAAAAACCTTCCCGTTTAATTCTGTGTATAGTCAAGTTTAGGAACTACTGGTTTAGACCATATTTTTTAGTTTAATGAATATATTGTAAGGATTAAAACTGAAAACTTGCTAAAATCAAGATGTATTAGTAGCATCTATTACTTTTTTGGAAATGTCAGATTCTTATATATTATTAACGTACATTACATATTTTATATATATTATATAGCATATATAAAATGTTAATATATATTAATAACATATAAATGTTATTCTTATATATTACTCTCTGATAGAAAAAAAATCAGATTAAAAGGATGTTCCATTTAAGAAAACCCAATGGGTTGAAACCAGATTTATAAATAATAATAATTAGGGGGTAATTATTTGTATTACAAAGTAATTCATTGTATTATTTCCTTTCAACAACAAATCCCTCCAGGTCTCTTAAAATACTAGTCAATGCACAAAAATTCAGTTTATATATTATTTTTCAGGAGCATTTCTAGTGAATCAAGTGTGGTGCACCCAAGTCCTGATGAAGCTGGGCTTTCAGTTTGAAAATTTGAGTGGAAGGAAAAACAATAAACTTGACCGGTCTGTAGACTCTGTTGCCCAGGTCTTCCACTGGGTGGTGTCCCAGCACCAGGTGTGCTATTGGCCACAACCTTGTCTGTGGTTGTGCCCACCTGGCCCCACCTTTAGGCTCAGCCCTGCACTCATCCCTGGGATGAGTCCTGAGGTCACAGGAGTTTCAGAATCCCCAGCTCAGCACTGAGAACAAGCATCAGAGAGCTCTGACCTTGGTACTCACTTCCAATAATTGGGATCTTGGCTTTCTTCCCCAAGTGCTGGCCTACAGCTTGAGCTTCTGCTTGGGGTGCCTGCCTTCCTTGGAGCTTTTTTTTTTCTTTTTTAGAGTGGGGAGGGGTCGGGGGAGGGGGAGCGGGAGAATCTTAAGCAGGCTCCACGCCCAGCCCAGGGCCTGACTCTGGGCTTGAGCTCGATCTCATGACGCTGAGATCATGACCTGAGCTGAAATCAAAAGTCAGACGCTTAACTGACTGAATCACCTAGGTGCTTCCTTCCTCAATGGCAGGCTCTCAGACATTTAACTTGAGACCTTAGCCATGAGCAGAACCTGAGCAAGACAGCTTCTGAAGAGACAGGTTCAGACCCACCAACCAGTGGCTTGAGAATGACTTGTTCTCCTGAGCTAGGATCCTATGAGGGCCTGGCCCCCCCCCTTCACTATGGACTATCTCAAATGCCCATGACATTGTAGCACATAGCTGTGTACCTGGGCTTTCTGCATCTGGGCTCTAGACCCTGGGGCTTTTTGCAGTCTTAAACTTGGCCCTGGCCTGCTCGTCTGAGGCTTTAATTCCCTCTTCATTTATGCATTTCTTCTAATGCAAGGATTAGATCCCCTTCTCTATATCTCCAGCTGCTCATTGAGATCCTGCTCCAAACCAAGCAGACCCTCTGGATCCATCTTGATGGAGCAAGATCTCCCCTGAGATGAGAGCCCCTTAGATCTCAACACCTGCCCAGAATAGCTTCAGCACCTCTGGGTGTAGAGGTTTGCTGTGTTGTCCACCCTTTGGAAGACCTTCCTTGAGACAGGTCAGCCTTCCATCTGGCCCTATGGTATCATGTAGTTATCTGAGTTCCAATTCTTCCATATAATAGATGTGAGATCCTGAAGTTTGCTTAACTTGTTTGATCCTTAATAGATTTGATAGGTTTCTTTCCAGCTAAATGAGCTGATCTACTTCATAAGATGGTTGTGGAATAATGTATGTAAAATGCCTTGTGCTTGGCCTATGGTAGGGTGATACTATTTCTTTTTTCTTACTTGTCCCCCAGTGACTACTGGTCTGTGTGGCTAAAACCCCCACACATCTCATGGCCAAACAGGCTCAGAAATTCTTATCTGGATGACCTATCTCATCTCTACTTTCTTAGAAGTCAAGAAAGGCCTGAGTCATGTGCAATTTTGGAGGCTCTTTGTATATAAATAAATGTTAAAATAATGAAAAACCAAGGCACAGACCAAAGAAAATATTTGTAAAACACATATCTGATCAAGGACTTGTGTCCAAGATATAGGTAACAAACAAAAAACAAAAAACCTCTTAAAACTCAAAACAAGGAAACAAACAACCCATTAAAAAGTGGGCAAAGGATCTGAAAAGATACCTCACCAAAGAAGATATACAGATGGCAAACACTCATATGAAAGGATCCTTAACATAATATGTCATTAGGAAATTACAAATTAAAATAAGATATACTACTACATGCCTATGAGAATGGCTAAAATCCAGAACATTGGTAACACCAAATGTTGGTAAGGGTTTGGAGCAAAAAAACCTCTCATTCGTTGCTGATGAAATGCAAAATGGCACAGCTACTTTAGAAGACAATTTGATGGTTTCTTGCAAAACTAAACATACTCTTACCATATGATCCAACATTTGCACTCCTTGATTTTACCCAAATGAGACAAAAACTTATGTTCATACAAAAACCTGCACATGGATGTTTATAGCAGTTTTGTTCATAATTGCTAAAACTTGGAAGCAACCACAGTATCCTTCATTAGATGGGATAAATAAATTGTGGTACATCTAGACAATTAAATATTATTCTGTTTTATAAAAAAATGAGATATCAACCAGAAAAATACATAGAGGAAACTTAAATGCATATTGCTAAGTGAAAGAAGTCAGTCTGAAAAGGGTACATACTGTATGATTCCAGCTCCATGACATTCTGGAAAAGGAAAAACTATGGAGACACTAAAAAGATCAGTGGTTGCCAAGGGCCCAAGAGGGAGGAATGAGAAATGAACAGGTAAAACACAGGGGCTTCTAAAGCAACAAAGCTAGTCTGTATGGTACTGTAAAGGTAGATATATGATTTTATGCATTTGCTAAGACCCATAGATCAACCCAACACAAAGAGTGAACCTCAATGTAAATTGTGGACTTCAGTTAATAATTATGTGTCAGTCCTGATTCAACAATTGTAACAAATATACCACACTAATACAAAATATTAAGAATAGGAAAAACTGTGTGTACAGGTGAGGGAGGGGAGGATATGGGAGCTCTGTGCTATCTGCTCAGCTCTTCTATAAATCTAAAACTGTTCTAAAAAGTAAAGTCTATTAACTAAGAAAATAAAGAAATACTAAAACAGTGTTCACTTTAAATGTGGTTTATTTTAAATATCTCCATTTAAAAACTCAGTGATTTTAAAACAAACAAAAATATAATGCAATGTAATTGTGCTGCTTATAAGGTAATTGTGGGATTACAAATATCTTTTTTAAAATTCCAGTATAATTAGGGATTATAAATATCTTAATGCATAATGCATGACAGATGAATGGTCTGGTAATGGGAGGCATGTTCCAAGCTGCATGAGAAGAGTTTTCTTCCTTCCATCCTCTGAGTGCAGCTCTGTAATGCACATGAAACTTCATTTGGCAATAACCAGCATGGAGCACCTTCCTTACGGGGACATCTCCGATAAGTGGAGCATCATGATGGGCCCTACTGGGGCTTAGCTTTGTCAGTCCAAGCCCACCACCAACTCCACCGGTCCTGCTTTTGAATTGGAGTTGGCTGGCTGCTTGCAGGTAGGCATTTCTAGTGCTAACTGCCTATCGACCTAAACTTCCAAGGTTCTCACGCTTAGTCCCATTCCTATCCTCCGCCCATCTACTGAGCCTGGGCCAGTCACAATACTGAACAACTACATTGACTGTACCATTGCGTTTTGCCTACTGGAATGCTTCTGGTTAGTAGCTCTCAACAGAAAGGGGACTAGAGATTTAAAAAGAAGGAACGATTTCATCATGCATAAAGCCTTCTGTGTTTAACTGCCTTTGCTGTATACTTCCTCTAATTTCCAGGGGTGGGCCTAGTGCACAGACAGATAGAAATCAACACACTTGCTGACTTCACTTTTCTTTAACTTTTGTCAAGTTTTTTCTAATTATGGTAGGAGTAAGTACTCCTAGAAAATTTGCAAGTCACAGAAATGCATAAATAAGCACAGAAAAAAAAAAAAGTCCTCCCAAATCCCGTATTGCCCAGAGCAACCACTAATGTCACTGTACGTGTGTATTTTTTTTTTTTTAAGATTTTATTTATTTATTTGAGAGAGAGAGAGAGAGCACAAGAGCGGGGAGCGGGAGAGGGAGAAGCAGACTCCCTGCTGAGCAGGGAGCCCGATCCCAGGACTCCAGGATCATGACCTGAGCCGAAGGCAGTTGCTTAACCAACTGAGCCACCCAGGCGCCCTGTATGTGTGTATTTTTAGCCCCACTTTCACTCCTGAACCTCACACAATCAGACTTTGCCTCCTCCATTTTCTTGGAACTACTTCTCCCATAGGTCAACGTCTGTCAGGGGCAGCCTTCCTGGTGTGGCCTGGAATCCATCTCATTTTCCTTCTCAAGGACTTTATTTACTTCTGCCATCACTCTCCTTTGCCTGCATTAGCAGTTCTCCCCTTTAGTGGATCGCTCCCATCAGTCTGCAAACCCGCCTTAATAGTGCACATCTTAAGCTCTTCCTTAAACCCATTACCTCCTCTCTACTCCTCTTTATAGAAAGATCTCAAAAGAGATATCTGTATTTGCCTCCTCCACCTTCTCCCCTCGGTACGCTTCAATTTGCTTCAGTAGGGCTGTCTTCGCTCTACTGAAAGGACCCTTATCAAGATCATCAGTGGCTTCCGGTTTGCTAAATCTAATGGTCAATTCCCTGTCCTCATCTTCACTTCTCAGTAGTGTTTGAAGTTCAGTCTCCTTCTTTCCAGAAATAACTTGTACTCTGGGCCTCTGTTGACACCACAACTCTCCTGGTTTTCCACTTATTTCACTCTGCTTTGTCACTCATTTTTGGGTCCCACCTTCTATGTCTGACTTTGAAATATTGATTGATTCCAGGGTTTGATTTCAGGCCCTCTCTCTACAAGGTAATCTCATCAATCCCACTGTTTTAAATACCATTTATATGATATTGACTCTCAAATCAATGTCTCTAAGTTTGGCCCTTAGGATTAGCTCACATGAGGTTGCATGTATCAGAAAAAAACCAAATAATAGTGGCTTAAACAAAATAAAAACTTGTGCTTTTATTTCAATACATGAGGAAATTCAGTACACAGGGATATTTATTCAATGTATAAGGAAATATATTTGATGTATAAGTTTGAAGGAAAGCAAACTAGGACTTGTATGGTGGCTTGATTGCCATCAGAGACCCAGGAACTTCCCTTATCTGTTTCATGATCCCAGCCCTTGGCTTCCATCCTCAAAGGCACCTCGTTATTTCAAGATGGCTGCTGGAGATCCAGCCATATCATACACATTCCAGACTGCAGGTAGGAGAAAAGCAGGAAGACAAAAGTATTCACTTCCCAGTGGAGTCAATTCACTTTAAGGAGGCTTTCTAGTTTCTTCACGAAATGTTCACTTACATCTCATTATTCAAAACTTAGTCATATGGCCACACCTAGCTGCCAGGAAGGTTGGTAAATATAGTCTTTATTTCAGATGGCACTATACCCAGCTAAATATCAGGGTTCTGTTACAGAGGAAGAAGAGGAGAGTAGGTGTCAGGTAGAGATCTAGCAGTCTCTGCCACACTGACACTGACTTTTCCCTGTGCTGTGGACTTACGTATCTTGATGTCCATAATATCTCCATTTGGATGCCTAATGGGCTTTTTATACTAAACTCGGACAAAGCTCTTGATTCCCTTTACCCTCAAACCTGCTCCTCCCAACCTTTTCCATTTCAGACTAAAAACCTAAAGTCATTTAAAAAAAAACACTTCTGTTATGAAAACTCATACTGAAAAGTAGAGCAAAGAGTCTAATAAACATCAATAAATTGATCCAGCATCTATCATGCTTGTTTCAACTATTTTTTGAGGTGAAGTATTTTAAAGTACAGTCACTGTGACATTGAACTGAAATTCTTCAGTTTGCATCTCTAAAACGTAAAGGCCTTTTTGTGCATATCTATGATACCATCACCACTCTTATCAAAATGAACAGATCTTTTTTTTTTTTAATGAACAGATCTTGACTCCTCTCTTCGTCATCTTTCACAGCTAATCAGCAAGTGATGTCAGATCTCTAGCCACTCCCTACTCTCTGCAATGCCACCCCATTCCAGCCACGATCATCCCTTAACTAGAGTTCTGCTCTAGATTCTTCCTTTAACTCTTTATTTTCCACATGGTACCAAACTGGTCTTTTAAAAACTCAAACTGTGTTACAACACTTCCTTGATTAAAACCCTCCAGTGATTTACCTTTGTGATCAGAACAGAATCCAGGCTTCCTTCAGACCTACTTGATCTGACTCCTGCCTGCCTTTCTAAGTTCTTCTCCTTCTTTCCCCTCACTCCTGCCTTATTTTGTTTCTTTGAATACCAGAGTTAATTCCTGCCTGGCTCTATTATTTGCTGTACCCTCTGCCTGGAAGATTTCCCCTAGATCTTTGTATGGTTGGCTCCTTTTCATCCTAAAGTCTTACCTCAAGTGTCACCTCACAGAAGCTCCCTCTGCTCCTCCTATCTGGAAGAGTGCCCCCCATCCACTTTCAATCAATTCATAGTCTGTTGTCCTGTTTTATTTCATGTAGCCTTTATTGCTATTTTAAATTACATTGTTTACCTACTGATGGCCTGTCTCCCTCTTGTGAATGTAAGCCCCAGGAAAGTACCTAGAACAATGCTTGGTACAAAAATATATAGTCAACAAATGATGTTTGTTTTTACATCAGTAAATTGATCTCTGGATGTTGAGAGACATTGCTTTGAATTTCTGCTCCACTGTTTACCAGATGTAGTGGGAAAATTGCTTAATTTGGCATTGGAATACCAATATCACAGAATTATTGTAAAAATTAAGGGGGATAATTATGTAAAGCACTAAGTATAACATTTGATGCAATAGTAAGCCCTCAGATATGATGGCTGCTATTATTATTACTGCTATTAATTATTACATCTCCCTGCTGCATTTGATCCTTGTGAGCATTGCTTCCTTTAGACTCTCTCCTCTTCTGGCCTTTTTGATGCCATACACTTCTAGTTTTGCTACCCCTGGAATGCCTCCGAGCACCTTCTGTGACACAACCCCTACCTGATGACTCTATAATAATTCTTTTCATGCCTGGTCCCATGTGTTGCTTGCCCACAACTGACTGGACAAGAGATGAGCACCTGATCCCAAGGCAGCATCTGTGGGTTGGCCTGGGTGCTACCCAGGCTCAAGAGTCCCAACCAAGTGTTCTCTATGATGGGTGATAACCAATTGAATAAATTAACTCATTTCTCCTGAGGAATGTGGACAGAGAGTGAGAGGGAGCATGAGAGAGAGATACTGTATCAAGAGTAGGAGAAGCAGGGACAGAGAGTACTTGATGACGACAAGGACGCCCGTGCTGGGCAGATGAACACGTAGCCTAGTCACAACAACTTCACTGTATCCTCATGACCTTTCAGGTCATGAGTCCTGCTGCTATTTGAGGATGTCTCCGGGGGCACCTGGGTGGCTCAGTCAGTTAAGCATCTGTCTCTCGGTTTTGGCTCAGGTCATGATCTCATGGGTCCTAGACTGAGCCCTGCGTAGGGCTCTGCACTTAGTGGGCAGGGAGTCTGCGGGAGATTCTCTCCTTCTGCTCCACGCTCTTTGAAATAAATAATTTTTTTTTTTTTTTTTTTAAAGAATGTCTTCTGGCTTTCCATCTATATCTGAGGTCACTTATTTTTCCTCACATGGCAAGAACCTAACCAACACCCTCCCTGAGCAGTTTCACTGGGTTGGTTCAACAACCATTTATTAGCATTTACCATCATGGGTCACCCACTCATTCACTCCCATAACTTTGAGCACTCCTCTCTCTGTTGGTAATTCACCAATTGCATCTCCAACCTGACCTGTTTCCTGAGGTTCCAGCTCAAACTTCTGGGGGCCCCACTGGCACTTAAAAGAACTACCTTCCAAACAAACTCAAAATTTCTCCCCTTTCTCTCCTCTCATGCCCCCCCCCCGGCACAAATATGTCCCTCTTCTTGTGTTCCCTGTCTTGGCTGATGATACTGCCTACTCCCAGTCATGTGGGCTAAAGATCTTGGAGTGATAAACGTCTTTATTACCTTCCACAGCTAATCAGCATCTGCTGATGCATCTACCCCCTTTCTTCTTTTTACAATGCCCTTCAAGACTGTCGGTGACTTGGCCCTCCCCCATCACTTCTCTTCCCTTACTACTCTCCCCTTGCTTACCGGCTCCCAGGGCTTTTGCGTCTGCTGTTTCCTTTGCCCAGAACTCTTTTCCTGAGCTCTCCTCCTTGTCTTCTTCACATCTCTGCTCAAATATCCTTGTGTCACTTTTCCTAATCACCTTATTTAAACTCTAAGTATCTGGCGACTGATTCTCCTTAATCCCTTCCACTGTTTTATTTTCTCCATAGCTCTCCAACATGCTATGTAACTTATTCTTTTTATTTGTTGTATCCCCCTTTCCCTACCTTGCAACCCTACCCGGGAAAATATGTGCGCCCCGGGGGCAGGAATTAATATCCCCAAGGCTCACTACGGTGTCCGGCATATAGTAAACACTCAGTAACTTAATGTTTCATCCATTAATTGATTACTCGATCTCTCCCTGCCACCATTGTTTGTCTGCTTTCTTTTTAAACCAAACTATTTCAAGATACTTTAAAACAGGTCACGACACTAAGCTTTTGGCCCGTTCGGCCACTATACAAGCTATAAAGGCTTGCTCAGCGGCTGAGGGGCATACTTTAGTAGTGTGTGTGAAAAGCAAATAAAATTCATATAAAACAAATATTCAAATAGTTTCCATAGGCTGCGTTCTTGTAGTCTTGCTACAATGCCAATATTACGTCCTAGACATATGCTTCTGACCCACATGGAAAAATTATAAATCTGGCCAGTTGGAACTGCCATCTGGAATAGCTCTCGCTTTTTCTAATAAGCTCTGTGTCTTGGCCCTTCTCAGCCGTTAGGGCTTAAAATTGTCAGAGTGGGGGTGTGCTCAGCTACCCCAACCGTTCTTTGTCCTTGCTACAAAAGGCAGTATACTGCACCTTCTGGAAAAAGCAGAGACCCATCTGGTTCCCCCCAGGAATATGGTGCAAGAATCCATGATCTTTTTCTTTTAGTTTCTACTTGCACTGAAGTCTTGGTCCTTCCCTCTTTTTCAATCAGTAAATATTTTTAGGATATTTAGAATAGAGTGATTAATTTTGTCTAAAAGCCATATTATATTCTGCTTCTATGTTTTTTAAGTTTTTTTCCTCATTATAAAAACAACATATGCACATTTCATTTAAAAAATGTAAATATAGGGAAAAATCATCCAAAGATTTTTGGTATAATCACTGTTCATATTTTATCATATTTCTTTCTATGAATATTCTTCTCATGAATATATATTTCTTGCTTTTTTCCAATTAAGATTATATATAACAATATGTCAATGTTAATACAAAACTCTTCATATGTATAATTCTGAATAAATAAGTAATCTAATTTAAGTAACTTCATTTATTTTTTCCTTTTTAAAATCATCTTCCTACATTTGGACACATATTTCCAATTTCTTGCATTAAACTGAAATTGAGATTAACTTCTTTGTGCACATGGCTTTCCTGACTTTGGGATTATTTTCTTAGACTGGAGTTCCAGAGAGAAAGCTCTTGATATACAACCTAACTTCTTTTCAGAGCTGTTTTCCTTAAGCTCCTTTAGATGCAAGGAGTCACTCAGGTCACTTCAGTCACTGGGAGGTTTATATGAATAACAATTGGAGAAATATTCGGGACAGGAATCCAAGCCATAAAGCCAGGCCTCATGTAATGTCACAGAATGAAAAAGAATTAGCTGAGCCATGCAGACTGCAACTGAAGGTCATTCAGGATGCAGGGAGCTCTGGGGACCAGCCTATTACCTTGTCACCCATCAGCAGTCACAGCCCAGGAGGCTCTGCCCTAGAGATCCACCGTTAACAACTGGTCTATTTCATCATCTGCCTGTATCACCAACTGCTCAACTCTCTATCTTATTTTCAGTTCATTTTCAACACAAAACTAATCTGATTGGCTCAGCCAATTGTCATTATGCCTATTTAGACTGAATTTTTACTTCAAGTTTCATCATTGGTCACTTGGACAGATTATCTTTGGCTATTCTTGGCTAAGTGCCCATTTCTGGCACAATCCTTTGTGGGGTTAGAGGAAACAGAACATGACTTTCCTGCATTGATCTTGTGGTAATTTGCTTGTAATTTTTCAAAATATTTAACCATCAGTGGCAGGGCACTGACCATTCAGTTCCAGAGAACGTGCCATGATGGAGTATCCCTACCGGGTACCATGTCTAGATGAGGACCCAGCAGGCTTGGTGGTCAGTCTATTCAGTACCAGTTTACAAGCCCATCAAAAAGGTAGGAAATCATAGCAGCACTATTCACAATAGCCAAAATGTGGAAAAGACCCATGTCCATCAATAGATGAATGCATAAATCAAAATGTGGGGCATATTCATATAGTGGAGTAGTATTCGTCCATAAAAAAGGAATGAAGTACTGATACAAGCTACAATGTGGATGAGTCTTGGAAACATTATTCTAAGTGAAAGAAGCCAGACACAGAGGACCACATATTGTATGATTCCATTTACATGAAATATCTGGAATAGGTAAATCCATAGAGACAGAAAGTAGATTGTTGGTTGCCAGGGGCTGGGGGAATGGGGAGCAATGGCTTAATGGGGATGGGATTTCTTTTTGGAATGATGAAAATGATTTGGAACTAGACAGAAGTGGTGGTTGTACAACACTGTAAATGTACTAAATGCCACTGAATTGTTTGCTTTACAATGGTTAATTTGATGGTATGTGAATTTCACCCCCCAAAAAAGATATCCAGCAATCCTTCTCTGGGTATATATATGCATAAGAATTGAAACCAAGGTCTCAAAGAGATATTTGCACACCATGCTCATAGCAACATTATTCACAATACCAAGAAGTAGAAGCAACCCAAATGTCCACTGATGGAGGAATGGAGAAAGGAAAACTAACCTACACATGTAATGGAAAATTATTCAGCCTTAAAAAGGAAGGAGTTCCTATCATATGCTACAACATGGATGAAACTTGAGGACGTTATACTAAGTGAAATAAGTCAGTCACAAAAAGACAAGTACTGTATGATTCCACTTATATGAGGTATCTAAAGTAGTTAAATTCATAGAAGCAGAAAGTAAAATGGTTGGGGCGGGGGGGCGAGAGAAATGAGGAGTAATTGTTTAATGGGTACAGAGTTTCAGTGTTGCAAGATGAAAAACTCTGAGATCTGTTGCACAACAGTGTGAATATACTTAACACTACCAAACTGTACACTTCAAAATAGTTAAGATGGTAAATTTTACGTTGTGTTTTTTACCGCTGTTTTTAAAAAAAAAAGTAGAAGGGTGTTGAACACCTGCTAACGAAAAGTAGACACTGGCTTTCCTTTTTAATTTCTACCAGTTTTACAGGCTAAATCAGTATCTAGTTGTTCGGAGGTCCGTATCTTTTATTATCAGTAATGTTCATTCATTTGTTCATCAAACGCTTAAGTGTCATCCCAGCCACCAGGCAACGCGCTTGGTGCTGAGGTTATGAGGTCACACAGGACAGCCGCTGTCCTGGTGGAGTCACTGGTAGGGGCAGTCCCTACCCACTCTCACTTCTCACACCGTGAATTGGAATTATACCTGTGTTAAGCACCAGGAAGGAGCCGCATGGGTGTTTCTCAGATTTGTAACGTGCCCCTGGCCTCGTCTGGGAGTTCTGCTTGAGAAAGTGAGCTTTCAGGTGAGATCTGAAGGGTGAGCAACACGGGAGTGAATGGATGGATTAGGGTGGGGGGGAAGGGTACATCAGTGTTTAAAGACCCTAAAATGAGAAGGATCCTTAAAGGATCTTGATCTTAGCCTTATAAGTAATGGGAGGTCAGGGAAGGGTCTTGTGTGTGGAGTCGAGATATAATTAGGGAGGCCACTTAAGGGGTAGTGTACTAGTCTTAACCAACTAGGGTGAGGACAGTGACGATGGTGAAGACCCTTAGCAAGTACAATTGACACCACCTTGCTATATATTGGATATGGGGTTGTAGCAGAGGGTGAAACAAATGATGACTTCCTAGTTCAATCTTTTTATGTTTTTTTTTCTCCTTTTCTGACTAGTGTATTCCTATCCATTGGTCATATTTATTTGGTAGTTTTTTTTTTTTTTAAAGATTTTATTTATTTATTCATGAGAGACAGAGAGAGAGAGAGACAGAGGCAGAGGGAGAAGCAGGCTCCCCGCGGAGCAGGGAGCCCAATGTGGGACTCGATCCCAGGACCCTGGGATCATGACCTGAGCGGAAGGCAGACGCTTAACCGACTGAGCCACCCAGGTGTCCCTTATTTGGTAGTTTTGAGAGCTTCTTTTGCTTTATATGAATGGGATATTAAAGACAATAAATCCCTTTTATGCCTTTATTTCTTTCAAAGTATGCTAATTTTAAGTTTTTCATGTAATTACATATTTTCATTGGTGTTATGCAATTTTTTGAATGCTTACAGTAAATTCAGCCAGGTTATTTTCACAATTCTTTTGGTTGAAGGCTGACTATATAAATAATGCTAAAATGAATAGGTATGAATTTAAAGCTGATGGCTAATGAGCAACTAAATTAGTGTTTCAAAGAGGTGTCAAAAGGATGCCCCTTGCCCATCCCCCACCCTCATGAATGTGACCAATGTGGAATCCAGTATTTTAAATTTTAACTTCTGAATAGTTATTATACATCTCTCTTATAGAGGTAAATGGTGAGCAAATTTCATCCCCTCTTCTATGTCCATTCCACTCAATGCTCCCTCCCTGCAATCACTTCTTTTAATTTTCAGAACATACTTATGCAAAGATAAACAAATATTAATATATGATCCCATTCTTCCTGCTTATTTTTAAAATAAAAAGTAACATACTGGGGCGCCTGGGTGGCTCAGTCGTTAAGCGTCTGCCTTTGGCTCAGGTCATGATCCCAGCGTCCTGGGATCAAGCCCCACGTCGGGCTCTCTGCTCTGCGGGAGGCCTGCTTCTCCCTCTCCCACTCCCCCTGCTTGTGTTCCTGCTCTCACTATGTCTCTCTCTGTCAAATAAATAAATAAGATCTTAAAAAAAAAAAAAAGTTAAAAAAAAAAAAGTAACATACTATACACACTGTCCTACCCTATAGGTTTATTCATTGAACATCACACGTAGCCCTTTCCACATCAAAATATAGTGTGTCCTCATTTTTTAGAGCTGTGTAGTATTACATTATGTGTCTGTACCCCATGATCTGTTCAACCTACTTGAGTTCAACTTTCTTTTATTACAAACGATTTGGTTCTGAATAATCATACGCACATCTCTTCACACATGTGAAGAACACCTGTAAGATAAATTCCCACATATAAGGTTTTCTAGGGCTTGGGTAATTACAAAGATGGATTCCGGTTGTATGGAGGCTGAAGATTATAATTTTGTGGGCCTTCACTAAGAAAAAGGATACAAAATTATCTAATTCAATGTAGATACAAAACGAATATTTTTTTAATATGAAAGGAAATGAATATTTATGTAGAATATGAAAGGAAATCACAATAGCTTTTTAAATGTTAAAAAGCTGAAAAATGCCATGAATATCACAGATTCTTGAAAAATAAGATAATATCTTTACTAATGAACTACCCGACATATCTCTATATTGCTTTTCTCACTCTCCCTCCCCCCCTTTTTATGCTATATACACTGATTACCTCTTCTATGGCCAGAATTTTGTAATATCATTTTATTTTATTTTTAAAAAAATTTTTTAAGATTTTATTTATTTATTTGACAGAGAGAGATACACAGCAAGAGAGGGAACACAAGCAGGGGAGTGGGAGAGGGAGAAGCAGGCTTCCCGCTGAACAGGGAGCCCCCAATGCGGGGCTCGATCCCAGGACCCTGGGATCATGACCTGAGCCAAAGGCAGACGCTTAACGACTGAGCCACCTAGGCACCCCTGTAATATCATTTTAAAGACAGAAAGCAGAAAGATAATTCAATCTTTAGCATGGTTGGTTGAAATTCCTTTTTAAAAATTTTTGACGGTTGGGATGCATAAAGCATCCAATTTCACACAAACATGCTTACAATGTGTAGTGCTGTTACAGGTTTGTGTCCTACAACTCAGAAATTCTGATAAATTCTATTTCACATGATTCCCATTTAAAAAAAGATTATAAATATATGGTGCATTTATTTTTTTTTAAAGATTTTATTTATTTATTTGACAGAGAGAGAGAGACAGCGAGAGAGGGAACACGAGCAGGGGGAGTGGGAGAGGGAGAAGCAGGCTCCTGGCCAAGCAGGGAGCCCGATGCGGGGCTCGATCCCAGGACCCTGAGATCATGACCTAGCCGAAGGCAGACGCTTAACGACTGAGCCACCCAGGCACCCCATATGGTGCATTTGTAATTGCTACATTATCAAGTATATCCTAGCAGGCAAAAATATCCATTTTGATCAAATATCTGTAAAAAGTAAGCAAAAAGAGTTCTGCTTATAATTTTACATATCTAATGATTAAAATAATTGCCCACAGATTAGTTTCTGGCTCCATTTATTTCAAGCCTCATTTCCTTTCCACTACCTACATAATTCTAATATCAGTTACCATAAAACATATTCATATTTCAGTATGATCTCTGGCCTTGTAGCTCGTAGTCAGACTAGCAGGTGGTTGGCAGAGTGAGTGGTAGGAGTATTTGTGGAAACCAGTCCAATCCCAGGACACCTAGCAATAAGCTGGCTGTCATGGAAGTGACTGCATACCGCATAAATATATCCTACTATATCCAAGCTGAATGTAACTCCAAGTCTGCCTCCCTTTACCTGATTTCAGGAGTTCCTGATGCCATTCCAGTGCTACACTTCACAAAGGAAAGCATGATGGAGAGGAGGTCTGAGTGGAAAGAGAAGAGTGGGCTTAACCAGTTGTGATTAAAATATCTTAGTTTGCAAAGTTCTCAAAAATAACATTTTGAAAAATTGGTGGGACTTTTCTCAGGGCCTCAAAAGGGGTCTGTGCAAGTGAGGAGTCCCGAATTTTATGCTTCATTAGTCCATAGTAAATCTGCCAAATTGCCCTTTGTAGAGGTTATACCAAGTTACTGTTCTACCCATAATGCAAAGGCTTCCTTTCCCAAGGTCTTGAATGCAGAGTGTGTAATCAAATCTGTAGATTTTTGCCAATCTGTTGGAGAGGGCAAAACAACATAGAACAGTTGTATCTTGCATTTCTCAAATTATGAGTTAAGCCGAGCATTTTTTCTTAGGCTTAAGAGCCATATGTGTTTCTTTTTCTGTGAACTCTCAGTTCATTTTCTTCCCCTCTTGTTTCTATTGGGTTGTTGGTCCTTTTCTTATTGATTGCTAGGAACTCTTTATACATTGGTAGAGGCATTTTTATCTTGATATGAATTGCAAATCTTTTTTATCTGTTTTTTTGTTATTTATTTATTTATTATCTCTTAGATTCTTTAGTAGTATTTTTTGTTGAGGTATAATTGACCTCTAACATTACTTTAGTTTCAAGTTTACAACATAATGATTTGATATTTGTATACATTTGCAAAGTGATCACTACAACTAGTTAAGTTAATATCTGTCGCCATACATAGTGACAAAAATTGTTTTTCCCTTGTGATGACGACTTTTGAGATCTACTCTCTTAGCAACTTTCAAATATACAATACAGTATTATTAACTATAGTCACCATGCTGTACATGACATCCCCAAGACTTCTTTATTTTATAACTGGAAGTTTGTAAACTTTGACCCCTTTCATCCATTTTTTTCTTCTTATGTGTGTATGTTTTTGTTGCTCTTATTGCCACACTGAAATTTTATATTATTATATTGTTAACTTTATCATGATTTCATTTTTTATATTTGAATCTTTGATCCACATAGTATGGAAAGTTTTTTTTTTTTAATTGATGGTTTATATGAAGATTCTAGCAACTGTAGAAGATGGAATTCCAGACATTCATCAAGGAAAGAGTACTGTTCCTAGGTCTCCCCTTAAAAAAAAAAACAAAACTCTACTTCTTACTGAAGTTTAATTATTAATATGCTTCCTTCAATGAGTTGGTATTTATTGAACACCCATTATATGCTAACTCTTTACATTTCTCTCATTGAAAAACGCGACTCTGGGCATGAAAGAGTTCTACGTAAAGAAAGTAAAGACTCATCTACTTTCAGAAATAGGAATAATAAATAAATATAATGCTCTGTGGCCAGAAATAAACATTCTTCATGCTTCCCAGACATCTTAACATTTATAGTATTATAAATGGTTCTGTCCTTTCTTCATGCTTGGTGCCACAGGCTTCCTGTGTCCCTCTGTGGGGACGAGCAACCTTCCTTTGTAGTGCAGGTAGTTATTTTCCAAGAAAAGATCAAATGCTCCTCTCAGCTGGAAACACCCACTCTCCATGTTGTTTCAAAGGGTTTCTCACTCCTGCATGCCAGACATGTCCAAACTAAAGCCGGGTCAGAAAAAGACCTGGCCCTGAGTTTCAGTGCAACTTGTTGTCTTTTACTCTGGAATTAGGTCAGAAAAATGTACGTATTCTTCACTTGTGATTATAATTTATTAATTATGTAATAACTTTACATTACTTATTCAATATTCATCATTAACAAAGTAGTCTTTATTCTTCTTTGGTGTTCAAAGATGAATCACGACCTGGATTCATTTAACATTCAGTTCTGTGGTTCTTCCCTCAGTGCTTAACAGAGCTCTTTGAGCAAATTTAGGGAACTAGAAGCTACTTATTTTTGAAGGAAAGTGCCATTTCTGTGGCATAATCAGGAACTAAAAGATTAAAGTAACATTAGAACTGAAAGGTGCCTGTGAAATCTCTTGGTTCAATCCCCTCATTTTAAAGATGAAGAGGTAAAGACCCAGAGAACTCTGAGGTTAATGACATGTTTCTTATGTTTATCCCAAGTCAGCACGCCCATAAATAATGCCTTCTTTATTTTTATTTGATTAATTCATGTGGCTAGTATGCGAGTTTGGATTTTTTTAAAAATGTGTAAGTATAAAAAAGTTGGGAGGAAAAAAATCATCCCAAATCTCTCTACCCAGGGACAATCACTGTTAAAAGGCAGCATGACCATCACTAAGGGAACGAGCTTTGGAACCAGACAGTGCTGGACAGAACCCCATCATTTAACCTCTCTGAGCTTCAGTGTCTTTATGGCTACCTGGGAGATGATAGAATACACCTCATGGTGAAGATTAAAGTATACTGCATAGGGGAAGCATTTGGGTCGGTGAGCTAAATGATTGTGTTCAATTCATATTAGCAATTATTGGTAGTACAGCTGAGAAAATACTCTATCCATTTTTGCACCATGCTTTTTTTCACTTACTATATCACATGCATTTTCCCAGGGCATCAAAGAATCTTTATTAATACACATCTTTTATGTCATGACCATCTTTGTAGAGAGAAAACGTGAGTTATTTTCCATTCCAAAGCCAAGGTTATGTTACCTTCTCCTCAAAAGAAGAAAAGCTGAATCAGCAGCTGCCAACAAAGGGGAAGGAAACAAGGGTTAATTAAGAGGAACTATTTTGGAATAAACAGCTGGATTTACAAGGGTGTGCATGAGAATGCTTTGATGCATGCATTTAGAGAGTAAAGGATACAGAATAATTGATGGCTATATCTGCAGATCAAAGTGTCTCAAGGGCATTGCAGGCTGCCGAGTTAAACTGTTTGCACTTTCCTGCATTTAGTGTGTGTATTTTGTGAGCATAATAATAATTTGTATGCACACAGAAGCTTTCATCTGGGGAGGAGCTCAAAGCACTTTGAAGATGTTAATAAGAAAAAGACCTGCTAATTAAGATTGCTTAAAAATAAAAACTCTCCTTTCAGCATGTTTACAGATTGCCAGGAGGATTCCGACTTAAAGAGATTTGTTATCACAAGTGAGTTATTCCACGTTTTTCTTTTTAAAACACATTGTTGGATTTAGTGTACTGATAAAATCCTCCTCCGGACAGTCACACCACATGTAACAAGAATAATTCAACAGTCTCTGACATGCTTGATTTGGAAAGCATACTTTTACCCAGAAAATGTTGCAGTTAGAGCAAAAAGCAGTACCGTGTAGGATATTGGTGGTGAGTTTTCAGTTTCAGACTAAACCCAGCAAAGCATTCCCAGACCTTTCTGAAATTATATCTGAAATTCAGATAGTAAAAATCGTATCTCAGTGCATAGTGAAAAGGATGACTTTGTTAAGAGTTCTACAAGCTTCCACCTCAACTTCCCTACATCAAACACACTAAAGCAAATCTCTACATAGATGAAGTCAATTCATGAAGCCTTTCCTAATCCAGCTATTAGAATTAGACGCCTCCCTTTTCTCAGCTCCCCGGGCACGGAATTTTATTTGTTTGAAAATATTATTTGTGGGCGCCTGGGTGGTTCAGTTGGTTAAGCGACTGCCTTCAGCTCAGGTCATGATCCTGGAGTCCCTGGATCGAGTCCCGCATCGGGCTCCCTGCTCGGCAGGGAGTCTGCTTCTCCCTCTCCCACTCCCCGTTTGTGTTCCCTCTCTCACTGTGTCTTTCTCTGTCAAATAAATAAATAAAATCTTTAAAAAAAATATATATATATATATTATTTGTATAATGACTTATTATTTGAGTCTTTTTTTCATATGTGAGATATGTATAGTTCTTGCGCACTAGAGAGTAAACTCCAAGTAGGCAAAAATATATTTTATTCATCTTAATATCCTATAGAGGGCTTAGCACAGTGTATGATCCTTAACACAACATACCATTAATAACTCTTTTTTTTCTTTTTAAAAGATTTTATTTATTTATTTGACAGAGAGACACAGCGAGAGAGGGAACACAAGCAGGGGGAGAGGGAGAAGCAGGCTTCCCGCAGAGCAGGGAGCCCGATGCAGGGCTCGATCCCAGGACCCTGGGATCATGACCTGAGCTGAAGGCAGACGCTTAACTGACTGAGGCACCCAGGCACCCCAATAACTATTTCTTTTAATTAAGACTTTTATTATAGCAGTTTTGTAATAGAAAAAGAAGTTGGAAACAGCATAAATGTCCATCAATAGAGCAAGGGCTAAATAAAGTTATGGGACATCTGTACAATGGGATACTGTGTCACTATTAAAAAGAATGAGATAGATTTAAAAAAATTCCATGATCTACGGAATGAACAACTCACATAGAAGAACATGTATTTTAGCATCTCCTTTTTGCAAAAATAAGACCAAACCAAATGGGCAATTGAGAGATGCATGGGATGAATAGATAGATGGAGAGCTAGACAGATAGATTGATCGATTTTTTTATTATTCACAGAAATTGGAGGCCCTGGGGACACCTGGGTGGCTCAGTCTGTTGAGTGTCTGCCTTCGGCTCAGGTCATGATCTCAAAGTCCTGGGATGGAGCCCCATGTCAGGCTCCCTGCTCAGTGGGGAGCCTGCTTCTCCCTCTCCCTCTGCCCCTCCCCCTCCTTGTGCTCTCTCTCTCTCTCTCAAATAAATACATAAAATCTTAAAAAAAAAAAAAAGAGGGACGCCTGGGTGGCTCAGTCGGTTAAGCGTCTGCCTTCGGCTCAGGTCATGATCCCAGAGTCCTGGGATCGAGTCCCTCTTCAGGCTCCCTGCTCCGCGGGAAGCCTGCTTCTCCCTCTCCCTCTCCCCCTGCTTGTGTTCCCTCTCTCGCTGTGTCTCTCTGTCAAATAAATAAATAAAATCTTAAAAAAAAAAAAAAAAGAAAGAAAGAAAGAAAGAAAAGAAAAAGAAATTGGAGGCCCTGAAAAATATGAGCAAATCATCAACAGTGAATATTCCTGGCGCGTGGGGCTGAGGGGAGTGGGCTGCCTGTGAGAAGAAAGTCCCCACACTTGTTACTCTTACCTCTGTATTGTTTGAAGTTTTAGCAATGAACAAGTATTATTTTTGGTCATTAAAAAAACGGAAATTATTTGTTGACTCGAAGTTTGGATTTGTTGAACTTGCCTTCGGCCAGGCAGATGACCTAATATCCCATATTTCTGCATTTCAAATCTGTCTCCCTGACAGAGCCTCTGGCATTGAGCGAGCTGGAGGGGACAAAGCCTTCCTTTTTCAAGAGTAAGCATTTAGTCGGATTCAAACTGACTCCCTTGGGCATCTTCCTGGGGCACCTTTCCAGGGCCTTGCTTTCTAAATTCGGTATACTAATGGGCTGGGACAGATTCCCTGGCTGACTTTGGAAGTTGTCAAAATCTCTCTGGTAACTTTCCTAGGCTTTTTGGTCTCTAACAAGACATGGACCTTTTTCAGTTGTAAATTAGCTTACATCAAAATTCAAGCAGGAGGCCATGCTGCCCCTGAAATCCCTTCTGCTCACTCATTCTAGCCTCTGAGTTCTCACTCCCTTGAAACTCCTGCCTTGCAGGATAATCAGAAATAGCCACCTGGGCTAATTTCCTAAGTGGCCATTCTCTTGTTTTGACCAGCAGAAGGGGTGTGATCTGTTTTCTACATACAGTGTGTGTAGGTTGGCTTGCTGCCAGCCTGATTCTCTCAACCGAAAGAAAACTGAACTCTCTCTAAAATGAGAAGACAAGAGGGAATTTGTGGGAATATTACAGATTAATCCACTTTGCCGTGATCTGGCCTGGCCCATTTTTAGTGGGGGCTGGTTTAGGGTTAGCTTGTGGTTACATAAACTTGCCAACCATCCGGAAGAGGAAACAATACCCTCTGGTGGTAAGATTATATCCTGCACCATGTACCCTAAATTTCAGCTCTAGGCCAAGTTGGCTTACCTTCACTGGTACCTCAGTACATAGGAAGTTTGTTTATTTATTTATTTATTTATTTATTTATTTATTTATTTATTTATTTATTT
>NW_023270316.1:57550234-57704567 GCF_011800145.1 Mirounga leonina | reverse complement strand
TTTATTTATTTATTTATTTATTTATTTATTTATTTATTTATTTATTTGATCTAATCTCTACACCCCACATGGAGCTCGAACTCACAACGCTGAAATCAAGAGTCGCATGCTCTATGAACTCTACTGAGCCAGCCAGGTGCCCCTAGAGATCTATACTTAAAGAAATCAACTCCACCTTTATCTTGAGTGATAGCATAGAGATACAAACAATAAAATTTCCATTTCCCAATTACGTTTTTATTGTTTTATTGGTTTTAGTTACTGTGTTAAACATTATGCAGATTGAAATTATTAAATGTGCTATCATTCTATTATGGGAAAAAATTCCTGTCATTCTGCAAACTACAGAGATGGAGTTGATTTTTGAATACACCATTATTTATGGTGTTGTTATTGTTACGCTTCTTTGAGGTCCTTTTTTGTTTTCAGAATGTGTCTATTGTGTAGTATAGGTTTTTGTCGCTCAGAATATGTCACTACTTTCTGCCACATGTGACAACATTCAGATGTGTTAGTAACCATAGGTTCCAGTTTTCTTGTTAAGTAGTCACTGGAATTGTCACAGTTGGGTTGATGGCACAGGAACATTATCACACCAGCTGCTCTGGCTCTCCAATTAGCAGGCCTGGTATGGAATGTTCGGTGTGAGTTGGAGTTCCCGTGGACTCTGGACATTTGCCTTCCTGAGTCTCTGCCTTTGACTTTCCCTTTGGGACTCATGCCATAAAGGTCACTGTTTCCTGTTCCAAATATTCCTTTTAGTTTCTGTTTTGTGAGAACTCTGTATAAAGCTTTTTCCCTTGACCATTTGTCCTTCCAGGCCTGAGACTGCTTCTGAAGTCGAGAGAATTGTATAAACCCGGGCTTCCTTCCTGGGAACTGGGTACTTGTCATCGAAGAGTAGAATGTCTTTGGAGAAGCTTGTGGTACCAGGATTTGAGGTAAGAGAGGAGAAAGGGGACTCAGCCCAGCATTTAAAACTTGCATTTGCTTCTTGTCAAAATGCTCATTGGCCACCCGGTAGGTGACCAACTGTGCCGGTTTGGAATTGAGGGGTTGTCCATTGTTAAACCTGGCAAAGTCCCAGGTAAACTGGACTAGTTGGTCATACTAGCGTGGGTTTAGGACTGTATGAATCCTTTCTTTGCTCCTCTCACTCTCTATAGGTGATTGTTCTTCCTTTTTCCCCAGATCGGCCGAGTGTTGCTTCTTATGCATCCTAATAAAACCCATGATGTCTGAAAATGACTACATATTAAGAATGTACTACATTTCAAACATGTTAACGATGGGAAAACCTTTCATCGGCGCTTAAAAATTACATAAAATTTACATAAGCATGAACTCAAGACAGGGATGCTTACACCAGTCCAAATAAGAATGTATCACCGTTTCTAGGCACAGAGTGGAGGTGGACTATTACGTGCCAGGTCTGGTGCTGGGGATGGGGAGCTGAAGGGATAAACAGATAACGGCCACAGAATTACCAGTGCTAGGCGAGTGGTGTAGGAAGCTGAAGCACAAAGTGATTACTGTGGGCTGGGATACCGGGAGAGGCTTGAAACAGGAAGTGGGATGTGGAGAGAGCTAGAGGGGAATCCAGAAGAAAAGGTAGACTCAAGATGAGGAGATGACTTTTCCAGGTAGCAGGAACAGCTGCCTGGACACTCTGAAATGCCTGGGTGGGACGTGCATAGGTGAGTGGCCCTGAAGTTGAGTTTTTAAATGGGTGCTTGGTTTGAAGAGGGTGTGTCGGACAATTCTTGTATTTCTATACTGCTGCTTTGGCAATCACTGTAGACCCAATGAGTACATCTTTACCAAACAGAGGGAGCCCTTCTTTCTCCTCCTGTCCCTCTGCCACCTTTTGTAGGTTAGGCCTGGCATCTCCAAACAATGACCTGACTGTCTTAGTAAATATTTGGGATGCAAAGAACTGGAGCATTGTCCAAACCCTGTATGCCTAACTTCACCCTTCCTCCTATTGAGTCCAGTGCAGAGTAGGGCGGCTCGCAGAGTGTGGCCAAGGAAGCTATCCTTCTCCTCACAGAGACTTGGAGCATCAGCCCCTACGCCCCAGTTCTCAGCAAAAGTAATGAACATTTGTACGTGAAATGGGACTGTTAAATGACTACTGGTCTCCCTTACACTTTATGGCTCATTAGTGGGTTTTCAGTGACCTTATCATAGATTGGACATAGCAAAATATCACAGCACAGTTTTACCTAAATGACCTTTTCCTTACACAAATCCCATTGTTCTTTGTTGAAAGGAAACCCTTTCCATCCGGGCAAAGACAACGTGAAGAGGTGTTTATGAACGGGATAACAACCACTGTCATAAATGGGACCAAGGAAGACAGAGGCAAACACAAAACGTACCTTCGGTGAGATTTGGGAGAAGGGACGTGAGGAAGGTTCTCATGCCTCTTCCACAAGCTTTCCATCTAAAAATTCCTTCTCATTTAGAGATGAGCTTTAATCTGTAAATTCTCCTGGGAATATTATGCCTGTCTTAATTCTCACACTAACGAATCCACATCAACATTCCCTTTGGTGAGTAATAGGTAGGGCCTTGAGTGCTTAAAATGAAGTGTCTGCAGATATGAGAAAATGCTGCCAAAAAGGAAGGCTTAGCATCTTAAAATCAAATTTCTTGCTCCTAAATTTTTTTGGAAATTTGTCATAGCTTTTATCTGAAATGGCTTGAATCACAACCGCGCTCTGGAAAACGGTCTTTTATTTTCCTTGTTTTGGATCTGTAGTTTCTTAAATACTATATGGTCTTGACCATCTACCACCTTCCTTTTGTTGTTCAATGTCCTCCCTTTGCTCTCAAACTCTTTTGTAAACTATTTCAAGCTGCCCCATTTCTGCTCCTGAATTTCCCCCTTGTTTCCGCTGGTCGTGTTTATTTATTAGCTCACAGTGATTGCTTCCTTTCTCAGGTCTGGAAGGGCATAATTGTGCTCAGGTATGACTCTGACCCTTAAAAAAACATGAATACAAGGCATAAATATCATTGAGTTGGTGACTGCATCTATTAAAAATATTTTGATCATCCTTCTGTTGTCATTTGTTTTATTTGAAAACATAGGTTGACAACTAATATTTCTGTGCTTGTGAAAAATGGGAGGGAAATTCCATTAGAAGGTGTGGATTAATCAGACACATTTTTCTTTTAAAAAACCCTAGCTTTATATTTCTTTTTGTGCCTGTTGGTCCTTAATCATAGCTACAGCTGAGACTCCTTCTCTCCCCATTCGTTTAGTCTCAGGTATCTCCTTACCCACATCTCTTTGTAAATCATTATTTTTTTTTTAATTTTGCAATTGGTTCTGCCCTTGGTGGTATCAGTTAGATCACTCTCATTTGAATTAAATGCTAAGGTATGGTGTTTGCAATTAAGTTAAATGTTTCCTTGGAGTGGATCCAGTTCTTTTTATCTTTTTTGATAAGCAATGGCTTTCAAGGTCCTGGCTGGAAGATTGTTATTTTGAATTAGGAATCCTTATCTCCACATAATTTGAACGATCCCAGACTATAGGGGCATTGCCCAGGTCCACCAGACAATTTTCCATTAGCGCTGTTCAGTGTGAAAGTCTAGGGAAGAACTCAGGCAGCCCGACCAAGAACATCCAAAGGAGCTACTAGGAGAATATTCTACATTTATGTCAATTTAAATACCACTTCCAAGTCATACTGTTCTCTAAAAGTTCAGTTAGTCCTGGTTTATGGCTCAAAGCACTTTGCATGTATCAGCCCATTAGCCCTCTGCATTCCCCTGAGTCAGAGAGCTGACAACTAGAAATAACCCAGTTTCCAAATGTGGACTCAGAGGCACAGGAAGCTTTAATAACTGCAACAGGATCACTAATTCAGGCAGCAAACCAGTACACACATGGGACTGAGAGGGTGTCACAATGTTCCATAGGACTGAATGTAGTAACCTCTGCTGGTGTTCCTGTAAGTATCAGATTCACAATGCTGTGGCAACATAAACCACCTCTGCACTGGACTCCTCCTTACCCCTGACACTTAGGAGTAAACAAGCTGACTTTAGGGAACATCATTCACATAGGAAAGTTTTATTTCCTGGGCCATCTTCTCTCTGAGCCAATTTTTTTTCAGCCATGGCCAAGAGTATGGATACTAGGACTAGAAATGCCAGAATTCAAACCTTGGCCCTACCAGTATGACCCTAGGCAAGTTTCCTAACCTCTCCATGACTCAGTTTCCTCATCTGTAAAATGGTGATTAGTAATAGTATGTCCCTCAGATATGTTGCTGTGGGGATTGAACAAGTTAATTCATGCAAAGCACTTAGAACACCTGACACATAAGTATGTCATAAACATGAGTTGTTTCTCTTGTTCTTCCTCTCCTTCTTTGGGAAGCCTTTTCATGCCAGGGCCTTCCCATTCTCTTACTTCCTCTTCCTATCAAAACAGCAAAGGATCCAGTGTCAGCTATTAACATTTTAGTGAGAAAGAGTTTCATGTTACCTGGGCCAGCTAGTTAGCTTATCAAGCATTGTCTCTAATTGTGGAATGGAAAATTGATTCTCAGTTCAAAGAAGTTGGGTTACCATAAATGTTTTGAGGGAGTAGGGGAAGGTGGGAGATGAGAACAGGAAAAATCTCAGTTAGCCTCAAAAATATCTGAAGGAACCTGCTTAAGTATTTACAAAGTTCATCTTCTGCTTAAGAACGGGTCTACCTACTTGACCAGAACCCCTTCCTTCTTTTAAAATCCCTCTCCATCCCTATTCTGTTCCTTCTCATCTCAACACGAACAACTTTTCCTTTACTCATCCTTAGTGTTTTATCCTTCTTTCCTCCTACTCTAGACCAAGATCTTTAATTACCAGGATCGCAGGGCCTTTTCTCATGTGTCTTCTGCTCCATCAGCCATTTCTGGCCTTGGTTCTCTTTGCCCCAACCCTGCTTTGCCTTGATGACACTGTTGTGCAGACCAAAAGTGAGAAGATTTAAACTATGAAACTATAATTTGCATATACCAGTTATGCCTGGTTCTCTATCAGCATAATCATATAGAGTTTATATTATTAAATATATAAAACATTGACTTTATTAGACTATTCGGAAATAACGAAACTATTCTCATATGCTTGATGTTCTTTTTTTTTTTTTTAAGATTTATTTATTTATTTATATGAGAGAGAGAGAGCACATGAGAGGGGGAGGCGGCAGAGGGAGAAAGACTCCCTGCTGAGCAGGAAGCCCAATGCGGGACTGGATCCTGGATCATGATCTGAGCCAAAGGCAGTTGCTTAACCAACTGAACACCCAGGCGCCCCATGCTTGGCATTCTTAATTAGTCGCTGACTGTAGCCTTATCATTTGATCACAGCCTTGCCCACGGCATTTTTCCTGCCAGGCATGTGTAATTAAATACATGAAACTCAACTCCTAACCCTTTGCTACCTGGGGGAGATAAAGGTAAGGAATGGAGAGGAGAAAGGACCAGGGGAGGGTAGATGAGACAAAGAATTCCCAGAGGCCAGAGGTAATTTTCCCCCAGGTCTTTCCCTCAACGTCACCACCCAGGGGTAATATTTTAAAACCACAAGCCATAAACATTAATGATTCTCAGATTTAAGCTCCAGTCCTCTTCGAATGACAATTTACCTTTCAAAGCCTTTTATTTTTTTTTAAACAGAAATAGAAATTACAGTTCATGTGGCAGTTTTAAATGACCTCAATAACTTAACAAAAACCCTGGCCACTTCTTCTTACGGCGCTGGGCAATTTGAGGTGATTGTTAATTTCTTAGTTAATGTTTCCTAACTTGCTCATTACTCTTTTTGTGTCCTTTGTTTAAAACTTTATTATTTGTATTAGTATATGAAATTCACAGGCATTTAGATTTAGATTTTTTACTCACTATCTCACCAACGTCCTGTTATACATGTTTTAGAAGCTTCTGTATGTATCCACAGTAACCCCAAATAACAGATTTTTACTTCCTCTAAGCTGGTCTCCTGTTAAATGTTTTCCTTGGCATTGTCAGTCATAAACCCCTTAAATAAAATCAAGATCACACCCGTTGGCATAGGCACCAAATGTCAGAAGGAATGTCTTCAGTGGGCCCAGCTTTAAACGTTGCCTTTGGTTATTCCAGCAAGAATGGGCAGTACACCTGACCTCACTATAATCGGTTTAGGATATATTGCTTTTTTTTTTTTCTCTTAATATTCTAATTTTTTTAAAAAGATTTTATTTATTTATTTGAGAGAGAGAGAGAATGAGAGACAGAGAGCATGAGACGGAGGAGGGTCAGAGGGAGAAGCAGACTCCCCGCCGAGCAGGGAGCCCGATGCAGGACTCGATCCTGGGACTCCAGGATCATGACCTGAGCCGAAGGCAGTCGCTTAACCAACTGAGCCACCCAGGCGCCCTTAATATTCTATTTTTTAAACAATCTCTACACCCTGCATGGGGCTTCAACCCATAACCCCGAGATCAAGAGTCACACACTTGACCGACGAAGCCACCAGGTGCCCCTCGGACATATAGCTTTTATTTTTGTTCCAATAATGCAATGGCTTCCAAACTATGTTCCTTAAATACTTTAGGTCTACAAGGGATTTTTGAGTATGTTAGAAAAAAAGAGTGTATCACAAAGTATGCTTTTGATTCATGTCCTGGTTCATCTTCCTCAGTCACCACTCCATAACCAACTATTGCTCTACAGGCAATTACGTAGGAATCTTACCTTGTTTGGACACATAAGATATGATTCACATTTTATAAGTCAGGTCATACTTTGCATGTATGCTAATATTTATCAAGTACTTATTATATGACAGCTTTGACTTGGATTATTTACGTTAGTCTTCTTACCCACTCTGTGATGTAAGTGCTCTTATTATCCCCTTCACCAGATGAAGAAGCAGAGACCTAGGGGATGAGGAAACTCACTCAAAGTCTTGGAGTAAAAGAAATCAAGAGAAGATTGAGCCCTAGCATTTGGCTCCCAAGTCCATGCTCCTAACACCCTGCTCTGCTACCTCCTTAACAGTCGGAGGCAATTGCTGCAGAATAATCTTCTACGAATCAAGCTTTCCCTTTGTACCGTATGTTTGGCCCTCCCTCCCAACGTATCCACCTTGATGAATGCATGAATTATAAGCTTGGAATTTGTGTGAATCGTGTCCCAGGTGGCACCCTTGTGCAAGTGAGTCCCAGGGCTGTTTTCCACGCAGTCAGTTGAGAGTTCCCAAATTGCACAGGCCAGTAGAATGGCAAAGACTACATTGTCTGATGACCATTCTTGTGCTACAACCTCCTCCCAAAGGTCAGCATCGCTCAGGGAGGGGAACGGCAGGCCCCTCCATCCCCCCAGCTCTTTCAGTTCCTGGACGTGCTGTCTCCTCCTGGCTGCTCATACGTCTGCAGGGGTCTTTGCCAGGGGGCCATTTCTCCATCTTTTGGAGGGGATCAATGAATTAACTGTTCTCTTATTATTCCAAGGTGGAATAATATTGTCAGTCTCAGTCTGAGTTGCCCTGGCAGGAGATGGATTTTGCTGTGGGTGCCCTATGGTGCTGACCTGACCAAATCCCTCAGTAGCAAATATGGTCCCTGGAACTCACCACTGCCACTCTGAAGTCTGCAAGCAAGGCCACGCTGACTCCATTCCTAAAGCTCCTCCACCCCTCACTCCCCCACTCCTCACTCCCCCACAGTCTATCCATTATGAGTCTATCCATCTCAGTGGCCCCAGACACCCATCATCCAGTCTAGTTCCGGCAGATGGAGCCCTTGCCTCTCAGGATAGCTACTCCATGGACAGGAATGAGATAGATAGGCTTTCTGCCCTTCTCAGAGAGTCCTGATGCTCTTACGTGTTCTTGGGCCTCACAAGGTAGCCTTATTTATCCAATAGAATCTTGCTCTGCTGGAGGAACAGAGCAGAATTTTGGGATGATGGATTAGGAGAAACTACGGGAAAAACGAATCCAAGTTTTCTTCTTCCCAATGACTCTAGGATGAGATCCCTCATCAGTGATTCTTACGGGTCTAAGTCAATCAGGCTATCTTGTCTTCCCTTTACTTCAGCACCATTTCCTGTATTTTTATGGCATTTTTCTTTACAGCCAGGAATCCTTCTATCCATCCATCCATCCATCCATTCATTCCTCCTTCCCACCTTCTCTCCATTCATTAATCTACTTGCTTACTATAAAGCATTTACAGAGCCTCTCCTCTAAGGAGATTTTCAAGCATTTGGGGTTACAGTGATTAATAATACACAGGTCCTGCCCTTAAGGAGCTTCTAGTCTATTGGAAAAGATTGAAAAATAGACAGTTACAGTTATCACATATTGTAATAAGTAATGTTATTGCCTTTCTGAGCACTAAGGGGGAACATGTAAATAACCTTAATCTTCCCATTTTCTCTTTGGGAATAAGGCATATTCCATCTCATTGTGACTTCTGACCAACCTCATTAGACTCTTCAAGGTCAGGGCTAAAGTTCAGTTTATAAAAGGGAAGTGGAAAATGCCACACTCTTTGATAATGAAACCAGCTCACTTCAGAAGCAAAAGTAATACTGAGAGAACACATGTTTTCCAGCTTGAGTCAGCTTGTCTTCCTTTCTTTTTTCAAATGACTTATCTGGAGCACTGGAAAATGCTAATATCTGAGTTATCAAGGCCCTGACCCGGTCAATTCAAAATATTTATCCCGAATTGCAAATTCACTTTCCAGGCTTCGGTGGGTGCATTGCAGGGTTTACAGTTAAAGATGTCTCCATTATTTTGTCATGCACCTTAACTCTGAACATGTTGATGAAGCAAACTACCTTGCAGTTCTTTCTAAATGTTCTAGACCTAGTAGGGCATTCATATTTCCAATGGACCTTAACTTGGAGCACCCCTGCTGCTCCACTGCACCCTCTACACGTTGCCCAGAATAGCCTTGACTTAGACCTGCTTCACTTTCCCAAGGACAACATTTTGCTCTTCATCCTACTGCTTTGAAAATGTACTAAGTTAAAGGTCTTTTCATTCTTGGATCCCTGATTTAGTCAATTCTTTTGCTCTGCAAAACACCCTGGTATTTGTAATAAACACCCTGAGTGTCTTGGCCCATTGTTGGCCTGACCCAATAATGGCTCAAATACCAAAAAAAATCCTCTTGTATAGAAGAATGAATACAATTAGCACCTGATAGATTCTAGACACTATGCTAAGTATTTTCACGTACGTTATTTCATTTAATTCTCAAAATACTATTATAAGGTAAGTAGAACAGTGCCTGGTACACAGTGGACACTCATAGAACACTTGTCGAATGAATGAAGAAATTACAATTCCTATCTTACAGTCTAGAAAGATACAGTCAGAAAAAGACAGTAAGAAAGTCAGAAAACAGGCACTAAGACAGTCAGAAAACCACAGATGAAAGAGGTCATGTCGTTTCGAGACCACTTAATGGCCAAGCAGGTCTGCCTCTTCCCTGTCCGGGCCCTCTGTAGCACGTGCTTTAGACCAGTAAGTCTTTAAATATACTCTCTGAGAAGGCTTATGTTTCATCACCATCTGACGCCCTAAGGATTTTCTAAATCATTGTAATCAACACTTACTAAGTCCCCTCAAGTAATCAAAATCCTTTAATCCTCAAATGTGAAAGCAAAAAGCAAGGCTTTATCTTTGTGTCTGTGTTAGATAAAAGTTTCTCCTGAACCTCATTGGTCTTGGATATCAATTATCCAAAGAAATGTAGAAAAATTCTCAGGAAAATTTACAGGGCAAAATTAGTTTTAATGGCTTTAATTTACGTAAGAGCCATGAAGTAACTCTAGTTTCTTGACACAATCTTTGCCACATCGCCCTCTGTCTGCCCTGTTGAGCTCCAACTCCTTTCCAGGCTTCAGGTCCCTCCTCCCTCCCTCCTGCTCCCCAGCATGCCGGTCTGTGTCCTGAGCCTTCCACTGCTCCCCCTCAGTGTATTGTTATCTGTGGGCCATTGTTTATGATCCATCCCACACCTGAAAGACTTCTGTGTCTCCCCATGACTCGTGTGTGTGTATGTGCGCGTGCGCACACGGTCTGTGTCTCCCCATTACTTATTAAAAGCAAGGCCTTTTCTCATTTCACTTACAGTCCTGCCCCCTTTTTCCAATAGTGGACATTCACTTTAGTGGACATTTGTGGCACTGGCTGTAGAGTCCCTAGTCTTGTCTTCCCAACTGGATTGGACATTTTTTTGTCCCATCTTAAGATACTCCTAAACATGTCTTAACTGTTCCTGGGTGTAAGAGGTAGGCGGTGTTAAGTCTTATTAAATACTATTGATAAGCCACCCTCATCCCCTACTGGGCACCAAATAAAAGAGGAACCCTGACGCTTTCCCATCTATCATGGCCTTAGTTCTGAATTTCTTCTACGAAAAAGGATAATCTTCCTGGTAATGTCAATTTACAGTTTTGTCTCCTTAAACTGGACTATGGGCTGTGTTCCTCAAATCCAACAAGCCCAAATATGAACTCCCCATTTCCCCAGACCTGTTCCTTCATGTGTCTTCCTCATCTAAATTAATGACCCTACTTCTACCAGGTCACCACCTAATTTAATAATTTAACTCTCCTCCATCCTCGCACCCCCACTTCTCTCTCTCCTAAATTCAATCAGCCAGCCAGTCCTTGTTCTTTATCTACTGAATATATTTTAAATTGTCTACTCTTTCCATTCCCCACTACTTCTAACTTGCCTCAGACCCACATTATTTCTTTCCAGGACTGTTGCAATATTTCCTTACCTGATTTCCGTCCTCCAGTCTCTCCTAACTCCCCTCCAACCCATTTGCTACATGGTTGTGTCACTCTCTTGCTTAAAAATCTTTCAATGACTTCTTATAAAACGAAGTCCAATTTTATTATGATATCTAGCTTAATTGAATCTAATCAGAAAAAAAACTATAAAATCTCTATGTAAGATACTTTGCTAAGATTTTCTTTGTAGCTAAACACATGACCAATATTAATAGATGCTACATCAAAATAGGAAAGAATGTATGTTTTTTGTCTCCAGTTCACAAAGAGAAAAGTTTATATTCCCTAGTTGTAGTGTCCATATCGTAACATGTTTCTACTAAATTGAGTTCGATTATATATATATTTTTATATTTTTCAATAGAATGTTTGTTATTTTGTGTTTATTTGATATTTGGAATTCAAAAATCTACTTACCAATGGCTATGTTATAATGGTGTTTTGTCAATTTCCTTATATTTCTAGTTTGTTGGTTTGTTTTTGTTTTTTGGGTTTTTTTAGATAATATTTTAAGCATTCATTTTTTCAACTGAGCAAACTTCTTTGTTGAAAAAATTTTTACCATTGTTTATTTTTTTTAAAAAAGTCTTGGAAATAAAAATGTCTTTCATGATATGACTTCCCTTTAACTCTCCAGGCCTTTTTTCTGCTAGTCCCTACTTTTCTTTTTACATACCACTAATACAGCCTGCTTCTGGTGCTTCAGCTCCTTCCAAATATACTTAAAATTTTGCCCTTCCTGACATTCCTACATAACTATGACTCAACCTTCGTATCTGAGCTCAGCTGTTATACCTTGAACCTCATTGTAAATCCCTACCACCTGTACTTACCTGTCTTCTCACTTCCCACCTTATGTTATCTGTGTACATGTCTGTGTTTCTTACTAGACTGTAAGTCCTTTAAGAACATGGGCCACGGGGCGCCTAGGTGGCTTAGTCGGTTAAGCGTCTGCTTTTGGCTCAGGTCATGATCCCAGGGTCCTGGGATTGAGCCCCGCATCGGGCTCCCTGCTCCACGGAGAGCCTGCTTCTCCCTCTCCCTTTCCCCCTGCTTGTATTCCCTCTCTCGCTGTGTCTCTCTCTGTCAAATAAACAAATAAAATCTTTTTTAAAAAAAAAGAACATGGGCCAGATTTTCATATTTTTTTTTGCTCCCACACAAGGCCTGAAACATGGTAGTTTACTTAATTTTCTTGTACTGTACCCGACCAAACTGGACTCCCAATGGTCAGCACACTTGGAGCCTTGTCCCATTCTAACCCATCCTCCTGATGTCCAACATGATCGATCATCTTGGGTTTCCATCATCCCTTCACTTCCCCTTGGATGTTTGACCTGACTTCTCCAGTATAAACTGGAGTGCTTCTTAACCAAGAGGTAGCTTCTCATCCAGGTTCTTTTGCCTCATCTTCTGTGAGTAACCACCTCAGGGGTTTGTGTTCTCTTGCCTCAGAAGTGATTTCTTGTGATTCAGCATCACCCGCTAGAGACTGAGTGGCAGAGAACCAGACCCATCAGACATCATGGCCATTCAATACTTTTTGTTCTGAATCTATGCTCTTCAAGCCACTTTTTGATTGTTGTTGGATTTACTATATTGAAAAGTAGTTGATCCATAAACAAGAACATCTATGATCACTCAGAAGTTATATTTTTCATTATAATTGCATTAATTTGTATTCTGTATTAATTAATTAGCTTCTTGAATAATTAGACTTTTTAAAAGATTTTTTATTTATTTATGAGAGAGAGAGTGCATGGGGAGGAGCAGAGGGAGAGGGACAAGCAGAATCTGCATGGAGCGTGGAGCCTGGTCCAGGGCCCGATCCCAGGACCCCAAGATCATGACCTAAGCTGAAACCACGAGTCTGAGGCTCAACTGACTGAGCCCCCCAAGCGCCCCTTGAAGAATTAGTATGTATAACCATTTCTGATTTATTCAGATTCCTTAAGTTGCAAGAACTATAACTCAATCAAACTAGCTTGTGTGTGGGACAGGGGGAGGATCCTTTAGGTGCAACATTAAGGGAGCTGAAGATCGTGGGAATTCATGGAACAGAGCTTATGAGAAAGCTGAACCTTTTGGGAACTGAACCAGGAAACTGTCAGGAATTGGGCTGGCCCTCCCTCCCTCTCTTGTGGGTCACACGTACTTTTCTTTCCCATTACCCTTTTCTTTCCCTACACTCTGCATATCTTTGCTTTTCTTCATAGCATCCTCATATTCTTACTGCATTATAAATTTGGCTTACACAATCTATTATGGCCTCTTCAGCTTTTCTCTGTGTTAGTTTCATTCTCTCTCACTTTCTTTCTCCCCTCACTTCCCCCTAATTTTTCAGAAAGAGAGTTGGTGCCAGGTTATCTTTTTAAGCTGTGGATAAATATATCTGTAATTAGTCAACTTTGCTCCATCTCTATGACTACTATTTTTGGTCAAATGACTATCATTTCTCACCTGAATCAGTATAATGATTTTCCTGCCAGTATCTTCCTCCAATCCCAATCCATTTTCCGTATCCTTCAGAGATTTCCCATTGCCTACATGATAAAGTAGAGCTACTTTAACATTCTTATAAGATACCTGATGTTCTAGCTTCATGACTTGGTCCCTAGGTACCTCACCAGCCTCATGTCTTACTTACTCTCAATCTTGTACTCTCCTTCACATCATACTGAAATTATTTAAGTTGCTTAAAATAGGCTGTGTTTTCTCTTACTTCTGGTTATATGCTCTTCCTTCCATCTGGAAAACTCTTCCTCTTCTACAACTGGCCTTCTCTTACTTAGTCTTCAGCCTTCAGCTTAAACATCACTTCTTCCAGGAAGTCTTCCTTGATCATGTTACTTGACTATGCTCCTAGATGCTCCCATAACTTTCCCTATCATAGCAGAACAATTGATGTCTGCCTATTTAATTGTCAAGCTTTCTAGGTAGAGTGTAAGACACATGATAGCAAGGAATGTGTCTGTTTTGCTCACCATTGTATTCCTGGTATATAACAGTCACTTAATAAATATTCGATAAATGAGTGTAGAGCCTACCATAGGTAACTGATACTATCAGTTATTGGGAGCAGGGTCAGTTCATGACATATGGATGTACCTTTATTCAACTAATGTCTCTTAAGCAGGTATGTGAGAAGGGGAGCTTCCTTTAGTAGGGGCTGTGGTCCTGTTAGACAACATGACTGAAACATTTAACACATTTACCCAAAATCTGATTTGTCTTTGTGACCCAGAAGATTAAATGACTACTAGGTTGTGGGAATCCTGGGAAGCTCAACCCAAAGCAACTTAGTGACTGCCCTCTGCCCTCCCATTGTAACAAAACTAAAATACCAACTCCTTGCCATGGCCTGCAAGTGCTCACATGATGAGGACTCTGTGTGACACTCTCAGCTCATCCTATCCATGGTTTCACTCACTATGCTTGCTCCAGCCTCTTCAATCCCTCAAATAACCCCAGATGTTTCCTATCTCAGGGCCTTTGCACTTGCTGTTCATGCTGCTTAGAACTCTCTTCCCTAGATCACTGCACAGTGAGGTCCCCCTTCATATCCTTTGGTTCTTACCGAAAACAACACCTTCTTCAGAGAGGCCTTCCCTGTAAAATGGCCCCCACTCCTTCATAACACTTATCATAAACTAAAACTATCTGGTATGTTTGCTTGTTAATTCTCTGCCATCCCCATTTAGAAGGTAAGCTCTAAAAGAGCAGGGGACTTATTTGGCTCATTCTCTGCTGTATTGAAAGAATCTAGAACAGTACTTATGACCATAGTTGCTCAATAAATCACTGAATAAATGAACAAATGAATGGATGAATGGGAAGGCTTGGGCCCAGAGTTGATGCAGGATTTTTTTTTTTTTTTATCTGAACCCTCTTCAGCTTTCCATTACTGTACTGTTTCCCAAAAGAAACACAAGAAGAAGACAGTCTCGCCAAATGTATGCCAACTATTCCAGACAGAGGCCTGGACACTATCTGCTCTTCCCTGCAGACTCCTCCAGGATCCCTTATCTCTCCCTGACCCACTTCTGACCTTGACCTGACCCAGGGCAGTGTCAGACCTCAGCAGTCTCTTTTTCCCTGTTGGCTGGGACCATTCTGAGTACTACCCAGGTTCCTGGGGTGCACGTGCAACAGAAGCTGCATGAATACCAAGCATTACTTGGAATAAGAAAAAGGGTTAGTCAGAGCTTTATAATCCTTGGACTTCTTCCTGTCTCACTGTCCCTGATGCACAGACATGAGCCAGGCTCTCCATTAGTACCGTGGATGGAAAGTCGACTGACCAATATCTTAGGATGTAAACCATCCAAAAAGGTACAATTTTGCAAAAAGATTTAAATATGCATGTGTCAGAATGGCCACTTGTCAAATGTTTATGTACATCATTCCACCATTTTATCTCTAAATCCGGCATCAAACCTATTTCACCATTTTATCTCTAAATCCGACATTGGTGTCTAAAGATTCAGGGAAGAACCACTGATGCAGCTGAAACTGAATGATCTCAATTCCCCTTGAATTGTAAGGCCTTTGTTGAGGAATGGTAATCCTGCCAGAACCTGAGAAATACCTTTGGAGCACTTTGCACAGCACAGTGGCCCAGCAGGAGCATCGTGTACAAGTCGATCTTGGAAATGGATGGATCGCCTGGTCATCCAGCAAATGAAGCATTATGCGTTTGTCTGGTTGAGAAGAGACAAAAAGCATGGATCAGACAGAGTGAAATGTGGCCAACATTTGGCAGGGGCTTTCCAATGAAAATAAAAGGTCCTAACAAAGAGTGGAGCTTGCATTTTCAGATCTCCTAGGCGAGAGAATTTGGTGTCTGTAATTAGAAATTTTATATCAGGTGTTAGATTCACAAAATGGGCCGGCCACTCTGGAAGCCTGACTGCTGAGGACAGAGGGTCACTGTGCTCACGGCCCGCTTTGGGCTGCCTGAAGGGAATAACTTGTGGGTTGGTCTGAGGACCAGACCTGGCTGAGGCCCAGCATGTCCAAGAGCAACAAGTTATCCAAGAAGAGGCAAGGGCCAAGCACCAGAAAATCTGAAAAGACAAAGAAGCTACTGTTCCGCCCTGATGAGTGCCAAGAAACCTCCTTTAACCTCATTGCTTTTATTCAAACATTTAGCAGAAAACTCATCCATATACCTTTAATGGTAAAAATCTTCTGGCCAGGGTTGAAATCAGATAACATAAGGATAAACGTATTTGAAAGTAAATGGAAAAATGGGAAAGAATGATGATGTAGTTCTATTAAGAAGGCTCAACGGGCTGGAAATTTGGTGGTTTTGAGGTGGATTCAATTCTTCATTTCCTGGCACTTTGATATTTATCTCTGCCTTTTGCAGGGGATACAGTGACTCATTTGCACACAGGGTCATACAGTACTCTCTGGATTGTGATAAACATAGAGAGAGAGAAGGTTAAGGTGATCTGAGGCCAATTTTGCCAATTGAACTATAGGGTTTAGCTCATAAGGTTTTTTCCTAAATTAAATCAAATCAGTAAACATTTATCAAGCATCTGCCTATCATATGAGGGGCTAACACACAAAAATGAACAGGATTTGAAATACAAGGAAATGAAAAACAAACCGGCAACATGGAGATTACAGTTAATCTTTTCTGAATTGTCTCCACATTTAGAGACAGGAAGAGAACTAACTTTGTAACAGCCAAAAAGGAAACTTTTCTGGGAAATCTCCCTTAATCTAGCCAAAACAAATATTTACATCTTGGACAAAATAAAAGTTAAAATGAATGTAAAACTGATCTTCACATTAAGATACTAGGAAAGTCAACCAACTTCAATAAAAATACTGAACCTTTACCATGTGGTAGGTACTGGTTCTATGAAGTTAAAAAGACATGGCCAACAAAATAAATAATAAATTTAAACATATATTATTCCATGCAAGAAAATGTTCCTTTGTCCTCAAAAATTTTTTTTTTGTTGTTGTTGTTTAGGGATGTTAGATATAGAAGAATTTTTTTAAAATATTGTACTTGAAGTTCATGAATTTGGCAAAATCTATTATGAATTCCTTGTGTACCAACTGAAGCCATGTGGGTAATGGTATAATTAGGTGGATTTGTATCTGGTTAATTGGTCATACCCCAGCAGCATTGGTTTGTTGAATGATGGCTGCTGCATCCCTGAAGATTCTTCTTTTTTTAGATTTATTTATTTATTTACTTACTTATTTATTTATGAGAGAATGAGTGTGTGGGGGGGGGAGGGGCAGAGGGAGAGAGAATCTCAAACAGACTCCCCACTGAGCCCAGAGCCCAACACAGGGCTCAATCTCACAACCCTGAGATCATGACCTGAGTTGAAACCAAGAGTTGGACGCTTAACCAACTGAGCCACCCAGGCACCCCATCCCAGAAGATTCTTGAATGCATTAAGCTTGTTAGGGCTAACTGAACTATCACATATCTTTGCTTTGGATTGGAATTATATTGACTTTATTCAGCAAACACTAGCTGAGAAAAGCAGGAAAGAACATTTATAGTGTATTTAATTCATTCATTCCTCCAGCTACCTTAAATTCTATTCTTAAATCAGGTTATACCACCAGAAGACTATATTAAGTTAGCCTCTCACAAAATTGTCTTTGTTGGCCCCAGAGGGCTCTGGGAGGCAAGGCTTCCACAAAAAAAAAGGGGTATGAAAACTATCTGATACATTGGAACTTTTGTAAAAATAAATGGAGAATTATTGTAAGAGATTACAAGAAGAAAAAGAAATAGAAATTACTGGAAAAACTAAAACTGTATAGGAAGAGATTATGACATTAATATCCTGCTTTGTTCTGCTCTGAATGACAGTTATATAAATTATGATATTGTAAACATTGCTGAGCACTTAAACATGGTTTAATGGTAGTTTACCTGAAAAACATCAGAAAAAAAAATTTTTTTTTGAGAGAGAGAGAGAGAGTAGAGTCCGTGGCGGGGGGGGGGGGGAGCAGGGAAGGGCATAGGGAGCAGGAGAGAGAGAATCTTAAGCAGGTTTCATACTCAGCCAGAGCCCGACTCAGGACCCTGAGATCATGACCTGAGCTGAACTCAAGAGTCGAACACTTAACCGACGGAGCCACCCAGGCGCTACCAGAATTTTTAAAAATAAAATTTTATTTTAGAATAATTTTAGACTAACAGAAAATATTATGAATCAGAAGTAGAGAGATTCCAATATATGCCATACTAGTTTTCCCTACCATTAATATCTTATATTGGTACATTTGTCACAATTAATGAAGCAATTCTGATACATTATTATTAACTAAAGCCCATGCTTTATTCAGATTTCCTTAGTTTTTACCTTGTGTTCTTTCTCTGTTCCAGAATCCATCCAGGATACTACCTTACATTTAGTTGTCATGTCTCCTAGGGCTCCTCTTGATTGTGCCAGTTTCTTAAACTTTCCTTGGTTCCAATGACCTTGACATTTTGGAGAAGTCAGCTGCTTTGTAGAATGTCCCTCAGTTGGATTTGTTTGATGAGGTTATGCGTTTGGAGGAAGTTCACAACAGTAAAAAGCCATTCTCATCACATTATATCAAGGGTACTTAGTACCTACTTGACTTATTACTGCTGATATTAATTTTGATCACCTGGCTGAGGTAGTAGTTGTCAGATTTCTCAACTGTGAGATTTCTCCCCCCCCCCCTCCCTTTCCAGACTGTACTATTTGGAAGGAAGTTTCCATGAATAGCATACACTGAGGGAGCAGGGAATTTATGCACCAACTCCTTGAGGGTAGAGTAGCTACATAAATTACTTAGAATTCTACATGAGAGATTTGTCGATCCTCCCCAATTTATTTATTTATCCAATCATTTATTTACATCAGCATGGACTCATGGATACTTATTTTATATTTTAGGTTATAACTCAATACTGTGTTACTTATTTTGTTACTCAAATTGTTCCACCTTCCATCATTGGGAACTCTTTCAGTTGGCTCTTATGACCCTTTGACATACCTCACCATTGTAGATCTTTTTTTTTCTTTTCAACAATTCCTTACTTTCTGGCACTAAATAGATGCCCAGGTTCATGTTGTATATTTCTTGTCCCAGTGCTAGAATCAGCCATTTCTCCAAGGAAATGAAGAATGGTATTGTAAACCAAGAACCAAGATCTAGACCCTAAGTGTGCTTGTTGTTACCAGGGGAAAGGGATCATTGCTTCCAGGCCCTCTCCAGCTGACGGATCAAAGAAATATATGTGTATGTACTAATCAGAGTACACACACAAACATACACACACACACATAAATATTGCTCTTTTTAACCATCTGTATCTCTGTTAAGTAAACATGAGTTCACACTGATGTGTCCAACTCTAATCCACTACCATATGGATTATTCTAGCCTTGTCACCTTGCTTATTTATAACATCCTACCCCCATGTGAGAAATTTGGCTCCCACATCTGCCTTCTATTTACTTACCTGTTCAATTCCAATATACGTGTATAGTGGTTTCAGAATTGTTAACCTATACTCGCTTGACAAAAAAAAAGCCTTTATTAACTAGACTACAGTGCTTATATATCATTTATTTTGCCTTTAGTCTTACAGATGAAAGTTACTTAGATCAGCATCTTTTATACTCACCCCCTTCAGTGAGGTTGTTTCATACATTGATAATATAGTTAGATGATTTTATCACATTCTGCATTCCCTCCTAGGGTCTTCCAACCTCCTAAACAACTTTTTAAATTTGTACACATTAAGGTTCACTCTTCATGTTTTAAAGTTCTATGAGTTTTTGGGGCGCCTGGGTGGCTCAGATGGTTAAGCGTCTGCCTTCGGCTCAGGTCATGATCCCGGGGTCCTGGGATCGAGTCCCACATCGGGCTCCCGGCTCAGCGGGGAGCCTGCTTCTCCCTCTGACCCTCTCCCCTCTCATGCTGTTTCTCTCTCGCTGGCTCTCTAAAAAATAAATAAAATCTTTAAAAAAAAAAATAAAGTTCTATGAGTTTTTACAATAGCATAGTGTCACGTATCCACCACTGCAACATCATATGGAATAGTTTTGTAACACTAAAAAATCCTCGGTGCTTCACCTTTTCAACCCTCCCCACTTCCTGAGCCCTTGGCAACCACTGGTCTGTTTACCATCTCAATAGTTAAGCCTCTTTTAGAATGTAATATAAAAGGAATCATACAGAATGTAGCCTTTTTGGACTGGTTTCTTTCACTTAGCAATATGCATTTAAGATTCTTTCATGTCATTGCTTGGCTTGATAGCTCATTCTTTTTTATTGATAAATAGTAATATATTATATGGATATACCAATGTTTGTTTATTCTATTGCTTATTCAACATATTGAAAGACATATTATATTGGTTGTTTCCACTTAAGAATTGTTTTAGGGACATCTGGGTGGCTCAGTCAGTTAAGAGTCTGCCTTCTGCTCAGGTCATGATCCCAGGGTCCTGGGATTGAGTCCTACATCAGGCTCCTTGCTCAGTGGGGAGCCTGCTTCTCCCTCTGCCTGCCACTCCCCTGCTTGTGCTCTCTCTCTCTCTCCTTGACAAATAAATAAAATTTAAAAAAAATTGTTTTAATAAATTGTAAACTTAAAATGAATCAGCAAAAATTTTATGACTTCCAAAAAAGTTACTGTAATTCTAGTATGCACTGAGAGAGGTAAAGCAGTTATAATGTTAGTTGCTGTACAATATGGCGTAGTGGTAAAGAACACAGGCTCTGAATTTTGACTGTGACCTCCCAAGATGTGTGAGTTGGGCTAGGTTACCTAAACGTTCTGGGCCTCAGCATCCTTGTCTGTAAACAGGGAGAATAATTGTACCTATAGAGTATTAAACAGTACTTGGCTTGATAAACGTTAGCTATTATTATAACTTACAATGTTTCCACATATCACGGAACAAGCACTTTATATATATTATTTTATGCCTTCCAACAAGCTTTCAAAGGGGTACGATTATCAACATTTATAGATGGGGAACCTGAAATGCAGAGGCCATAAATCAATGGAATCAGGATTTGAACTAAGTCCTACAATGTTGCAAAGGCTCTGATCTCTTAACTTTACTGCAGTGATTCTCCAGAGCATAAGAGAAGTCCCATTTTATTCAGCTGTAGGCAAACTAGCTGGAGCATCATCTTCACTTTGAATTGCTACATTTTATGAAGGGCCAACTGGAATGTGCGGAATAGACAGTAATCAGAGTGCTGAAACATCTAGAAACCCTTTTAAATGAGGAGCTACTGAAGGAACTAGGGATGATTGGTATGAAAAACAAAAGGTGGGAAGGAAATATAGTAAAATGGTAACAATATGTGTCTATTAATGGTGGGTTAACAAGTAATTTTATTTTTTCTTTATATTTTCCAAATTTTTAAAGATGAACATGTTTTTCTTTTGGTTTGCCTTTATTTTTTATACTTTTATAATAAAAGAAAAAACACTTTAAGAGATCATAGTTAAGAGAGAAAGTTGAGGGCACCTGGGTGGCTCAGATGGTTAAGCGTCTGCCTTCGGCACAGGTCATGATCCCAGGGTCCTAGGATCGAGTCCCGTATCGGGCTCTCTGCTCAGCAGGGAGCCTGCTTCTCCCTCTGCCTCTCTCTCTCTCTGTCTCTTATGATTAAATAAATAAAATCTTTAAAAAAAAGAGAGAGAAACTTGAGTGATGGAAGTTAACTAAACTTACTCTGGTAATCATTTCATAATATATACAAAAATCATTATGTTGTATACCTTAAGTTATAGAATATTATATGTCCTTTGTATCTCAATAAAACTAGAACAAAATAATAGTTATATATAAATATCCAGCACAATATTTAGCCCCTTTTTTAAAAAAATGAATTATTCAGGTTTTATTTTGAAATCTAAAACTGAGAATTTCGAAATGCATATTTGAAAACATAACTGTTTTTCCCCTTGTTAATTCTATAAATACAGTTCACACTGAGAAAAAAGAAAGAAAGAAAAAAAAACCTTGACAGTCTGTTCTGTGAAAGACAGATTAAATGTAATACTTATATATTACTTATTACTCTGAAGACAGGTTAAGCCCAATGTGTGAAAATTATCTTGATGTACCTTTGGGTTCAAAATAAATGAAAATGGCTGATGGGTGAGGAGGCTAGCATTCCTCCACCAGAAAATGTTTCATCCCAGGCTGGGGTCAGACTAGAGCAGACGGCCTCTGAGGTCTCTTTCAGCTTCTACTAATGAGCACAACATGTTTTTAATTATTTCAGCTCATGATGCACAAATCAATGCTGCTAACATGAATGCACTCCGTTTATGAATCTTCAGGCGCCCAAGAAACACTTAGCAAGTGGCTTTCTGTATGAGAAGAAATGAACCCCTATCTCCTTAGAATCGAATTGAAAACTTCTACTCATTCAAACCAGCTTGTATGAGTTCCCTAGGACTGCTGTCATAAATTGGCACAAACCGGGGGCCCTGGGTGGCCCAGTTGGTTCAGCGACCAACTCTTGGTTTCAGCGCAGGTTGTGATCTCAGAGTCTTGAGATCAAGCCCTGCGCCAGGCTCCACACTCAGCACAGAATCTACTTGTTCCTCTCCCTCTGCTCCTCTCCCCACCCCCCACATCTTGCTCTCTTGCTCTCTCTCTCTCAAATAAATAAATTAATTAAATTAAATTTTAAAAAAGTTGGTGGGATATTTTAACCATTCTCTGACATTAACTCCTTACTCTAGTTCTTCCTTCCTCTATCCCTGCCAGTCTTTCTGCCCCATCTGCTTTTTTAGGAGTTTCTGCTTTCACTTCCTCCAGGAAGACTTCCTTGACCACTATTGTCTTGTTCACCTTTACAGGCCCAGCATTTAGTGTGGTCCCTGGCATATAAACAGGGCTTAATAAATATTTGTTGAAAAAAATAAATGAATCTATGAAAGGAGGCCAATAATGTTACCCACCTTTCCTTTGAGTTACTAAGAAGTATTTAGTTTTCAATGATGCCTGGGGAATTTCAGGAAGACAAGACTTTATTTATAGAAGATCTGTTCATTCTAGAAAATTCTCTCTCTCCCTCTCCCTCAGCCCCTCCCCCCTCCTCTCTAAAAAAAAAGGGCAGTTTAAATGGCACATTTGAGGCTTTGCAATTGATTGGAAAAACTGAAGTTGCTGTCCTAAAAGCTAGCTAGTTGCTGGGAAACCACCTCTTCCCCCAGTAGCTTTTTGAGAGGTAATTCATGGTTTCAAAAACCATAAATGGTGTTTTTGAGATGGAGGCTTGATCCTGAATTGAGTGTTATTTTCACCTGGGATTAGAGGCTCTGAGGCCCATGCTCTGAAGTAGAGTTTCAAAGTTTTTGCTTCTTGAAGAGAGTTAATGAATGTATTGAGCCTGTTTTCCTTTTCTCAAGGCCTAACACCTGGGAGAGAATTGCCTGGATCTGACTCTCTACATCACTTTTAGTGGGTTTGACCTTGAACATGAGCCTTCAAACTTACTTTGGTAACTGGCTGGGGAAACAAGCTTTAGGACTAGTGTTTGTTGGGTTGCAGAGTAACCATGACCACTGTCAATGGAATATTCCATTTCTGGTTGAGGATTTTATAAATATTTGGAGTTGCTTTTGAGAATTCCCAAGGAGAATATGGACAGAAAAGACTGAAAATAAAGTGTTACCATTTATTATTTTTTATTTTTTTTAAAGATTTTATTTATTTATTTGACAGAGACAGAGACAGCGAGAGCAGGAACACAAGCAGGGGGAGTGGGAGAGGGAGAAGCAGGCTTCCCGTGGAGCAGGGAGCCCGATGTGGGGCTCGATCCCAGGACCCTGGGATCATGACCTGAGCCGAAGGCAGATGCTTAACCGACTGAGCCACCCAGGCGCCCCAAAGTGTTACCATTTAGAGGCAAAACTACAGATATTGACAGTTTGTTTGGTGATTTTAGCACCTCTGTCAACAACAAACCCAGTAACAGTCATTGGTGCCCGCCCTGTGTCAGGCAGCATTTTGGTACTGGGGCCATATCAGTGAGCAAAAGACAAGAAATTCTGGCCTCACGTAGCTCACATTCCAGTGGAAGCGACAATTAGCAAAATACACATCAACTAACTTACAGAATGTTAGAAGATGAAAAATGCAATGGAAAAAAACAGAGCAGGGTAAAGAGAATGGAATGTGGGGGTAGATTGAAGTAGGAAAAGGGACAACCAGGTGGACCTCCTTGCGAAAGGGAGATTCCTGCAGGAAGTGAGAAGTTAGCCATTTGACTATTGGGGACCCAACGGATGAAGGCATGGAGACTAGCCAGTGAGGGGACCCTCAGGCAGGACTGTTCTGGTGTGCTTGAGGACTGGAATGGCTGGAGCAGAGTGAGCAGAGGGAAGCAAAGAAGGAAGGGTCAGAAGGGCAATGCCAGGTCAGACGGTGCCAGGCCTCATAGGTCAATGTGTTTAGTTTTTACTCTGAGTGGAAGGAGAGCCACTGCAGAACTTTGAGCAGAGGAATAACATGCTCTAACTTGAGTTTTAAAGAGATCCCTGTGACTGCTGTGTTGGGAATAGCCCGCAGATGTGAGGGGAGAAGCAGAGAGAACAGTGGGAAGGTAAACGTAGCTGAGGGATGATGGAGATGTGGGCCTGTGATTAGAAGTGGAAAAACGAGACATGGACCAGTCCTGCACATGTCCTGAAGGTAGAACTATCTTGATTTCTGGGTGGATGTGGTGTGTGAGAAACAAGGAGAAGAGTCAAGAAGAACCCTATGTTTTTTGCCTGGACAATGAAAATGAAGAAGCTGCCATCAGCTGGGTTGAGGGGGGCTGCAGGTAGTGTTGTGTGTGTTGGGGGTGGGGGGTGTAGATCAGGAATTCGGTTTTGCCTATATATTTGAGACACCCAAGTGGAAGTGTAACAGCCCTCCAACCAGTCTCAAGGGCTAACTTGCCTCAAGCTTATGCACTCCTTGCTGGCTGACCGAAGTCCCTCGGTGTGCAGGAGAGCTAACCTACTTCCCTTGAGACTTGCAGACCACTGGCCTTGAGGAGTGAAGGACCAGACTTTCCCAGAAGATAAGGCCTGACTGCATTGGAAAACAGCCGCGGCTGATGCCAGCAAGTCTGTTCAGGGTCATGTCCACCTTGGACTAACCGCCAGGGCACCTGCTTCTCAAGCACAGAGCAGCCCCCTCCATTTCCCGTGCCTTCTCCAGCTTCACCTGGATGAGGAGGATGGTCTTTGGAACATTAGTCCATCATCTTCCCAGGTTGCCCCCCGCTTCCTGAATAGAGCAACCGTTCCTTTCCTCGCAGCACTAGTGTCTCGAGTATTGATTTTCCAGCAGGGTGTAGCCCCACCTGAGTTCAGAACCAGTTCTCTGTGCGATAACAGAAGTATGTAGTAGGAGCTGGATATACAAGCCTGAATTCAGAGGTCAGGTCCAGGTGGGAAATATACATTTGGGAGTCAGCCTATGGATAGCATTTAAAGCCCCTCGGGGCACCTGGGTGGCTCACTTGATTATGTATCTGCCTTCAGTTCAGGTCATGATCTCAGGGTCCTGGGATTGAGTCCCGCATCAGGCCTCCTGCTCGGCTGGGCGTCTGCTTCTCCCTCTGCCCCTCCCCCTGTTCGTGTTCTCTCTCTCTCAAATAAATAAATAAAATCTTAAAAAATAAAGCCCCTGGAATGGGTGAGACGACCAAAAGTGAGTTGGTGGAAATGAAGACTAAGAAGAGTCCCCCAAACGCTCCTCTGTGTAGAGGTCAGGGTTGAGAGGAGGAACCAGCCAGAGAGATTGAGAGGAGAGACTAGGGAGGAAGGAGGAAAAAAGAAGAGAGCCTGGCATGCTAGAAATCCAAGTGGAGACAGTGTTCTCCAGGATAGGGGAGTGATTGACAGGTGCAGAGCTGCAGAGCCATTGAGCACAATGCATGCCAACCATCACATTGAGCAACACGGTGGTTTTCAATGACCTTTGCAGTCTGAGTTTTGGTGGGGAAATGAGGATGAAAACTAATTGAAATGGGTATAAGGAAGGAATGGAATTGGAAACAAAATATTTAGATAACTCTTTGTAGGTGTTTTGCTGCAGAGGAGAGCAAAGAAGTGAAGCGGTTGCTGGTGAGGAAAGTGGGATAAGCATGTTCTAAAAGTAGGAAGATAGCAGCAGATATGGTGATGGGAATGATAAGTACAGGATGAAACACTGACAGTTGGAAGGTGGGTGGACCACTGGTGCAATGCCTTCAGAGAGACAGAGCTACAGAGAGAGAATGTTCTCTGGCTTGGAGCAGGGAAAGGGCACGGGCAGTAGCCAGCCCATCTGCAGGGCACAGGTGCACAATGCTGGTGGCCCTTGGGGTGGCCCTTGGGGTGGCCACAGTGTGTGGACGTTCAGGTTTCTCCTCTTTCTCAGTGAGTTAGAAAGCAAGGTCCTAAGCTGAGAGTGGGAATCAGGGGAAGGAGGTGTTGGAGGTTTGGAGAAAGAGGAAATGGTGGGAAACTGTGCCGAGGACAGCGGAGAGGGTCTGAACAAGGATGCCCAGTCTCATGTAGAGCCATTTGCAGCTCGTTTGGCCCAATGTGCGGTCTTGCCAGGGGAGGAGGACAAATCAAGATAAGTTCAGGGAAGTCAAAGGCATAAGCAAGGCAGTGTTTGGAAATCTCCAGGTGTCCGTTGACTTGCAACCTCTCTGTGTTAGTTTGCCAAGGTTCTTCTAACAAGATACCACAGACTGACTTAAACAACAGACATGTATTTTCTCACAGTTCTGGAGGCGAGAAGTCCAAGATCAAGGTTTGGTTTGGTTTCTTCCGAGGTTTGTCTCATTGGCTTGCAGAAGGTCACCTTCTGGCCGTCTTCACATATTTCTGTAAAAATACCAATCAGATTAGACGAAGGGCCACCCTAACAGCCTCATTTTAACTTAATCACCTTGAAGGCCCTATCTCCAAATATAGTTCTATTCTGAGATACTGGGGTGGGAGGGCTTCATTATATGAATTTTGAGGGCACACAATTTAGCCTATAACCCTGTCCATCTATGCAATGCACGTTTGCTTCACCTTTCTGCCCCCAGAATACGAAAGTTACACAGATTGTCCCTTTGGGGCCCTTCAGGTGGAAGGAGCTGTTTTTCTAAGAGGTAGGGTTGGTGTCCTCCTTAGTCCCCAGTGCTTGCAAACTTTTTCAATCCACAGTAAAAATATATACTTTATATCTGACCCAGTACACACATACATAAATATGTAACTGAAAAGTTTGCACAAAGCAGTGCAATGTGCTTTGATGTCCAAGACATTTTCTGTTCTTTTCCATTTTATTTTTCAAAATCTCTACAGGAATATCTGTTAGGCATCTCAAATAAATAATAATTACATAATTATATGTAAATAATAGTGTAGCAAGGAAAGAACTGACTGTTGATTTAACAAAAAATTGGATTCTATCTATTGAGAGGACAGAAGAAGGGGGGGCAAGGGGCATGAAAGAGATATGAAATCCTTATTCAACATAACAGGAAAGAAATTTCTAAAAGAGCTGAATAAAGATATAGAATATGTGCAAATTACTTTAAAATAGGGAAACAAAGCATAGAAGAAACAGTTAAGAATGTCCAGAGTAGTTGCCACTAGGGAGAGCAGGATGTTACAGGATATGGGGGCTGAGGAGGTATGACTGAGAGGTTTTTGGGTTTTGGTAGCTTCTGAGCAGTATTTGACTTTTTGACCTTTATATATATTGCTTGATAAAAATAAAAAAATAATTTAAAAAAATACACATAATATATGTAGCCACTGTATTTTGCTGACTCTTAGGGACAGGTCAGTTGAATTTCCTGCTTCATACCCAAACCTCCACACCAAAAGTTTGTAGCTGCTTTTTACTCAAAATCCCAAACTGTGCATTCACAAGGGCTTGCATTTTAGACCAGAGGTTCCTAATTCTTTTTCAATGCATAAAGACACCTCTTTCTTTAAAAAGAGAGACAGGCAATTCTCCAAAAGAAGGCTGTCCACTTCACGAAGTGTTAAATAAAGTTTGTAAAAAAAAAAATTAAAAGAGAGACAGGATAACCAGCGGCTGAGAGCACAGACCTTGGAGCCAGACTCTGTGTTCAGGTCCCACCTTTGCCACTTATTAGCTGTATGATTTGGGGCAAGTCTCTGAATTTCTCTGCCTCCTCAGCTTCAATATCTGTAATTTAGGGATAATGACAGTATTTACCTCTAGGAGGTGTTGTGAAAATTAATTGAGTTCATTTTTTTAAGTGCTCAGACCAATGCCTACCATGTTAAATACGTAACATTTCACAAGAAGGTAGTATTTACCCTTTGAATCTATAGATTGAGAAACTACATTCAGAATTACCATGAATTAGTTATCTAGATACTATTAAAATATATGATACTCATATTAATTATAATATATAAAAAATAATTCATATTTTCTTTATCACACCAGAATCTGCAGTTTGCAAAAGAGTATACCTGTAGAAAATGCTATTACTTTTCAGTCTGTGGACAAGGTTCAATATGGATATGATTTTGTAGTAAATCTGAGGAGGTCTGGAGTTCACAACACACATATACTGTCCATCTACTGACCCTCTATGCCTGTAAAGTAGGACCTATAATTGGTCCTTTTTAATTGATGAGAGTCTTCCCAGAATTTTTATGTGGAGGCTACACTAATAGGATCTCTCCCCTCCCCCCAATATAATCATGGCCCAAGATGAACCTGTGAGAACTGAGTAAACAAAATCAACACAGACTGCAGGAGTTTAGCCCCTCTGAAACTTAACATAAGAAATTACTGACCAGAGCTACTGGGAGGCATGTTTAGAATACAAGTATCATTAGGAAGCTTAAATCTAATATAGTCCGTTGTCTGACAATTGACTCTATTCAGAGAAGGGGTTAGCAAAGAGCTGAAGTGGGGGATGGTTGGAAAAGAAAAGGTGTCCTCACTTCTCTTGCACTGTCTCGGGAAGAAGTATCCTGACCTGTGAACACAAATATTCCAATCCTTTGACACAAACATCCCTATGCTATGGCGATACAAATCCTGATGGTTACATTAGTTAATTTTTTATCTATCTTCATTTGTTCGAATCCAAGTTTACCAAGCAACATTCTGGTGATAATTTTTCTTCCTATATAAGTTTGTCTGTAAGTAAAATTGTCGTTGGCATTATTACTTTTCCTTGTAAGTGAATGAATCAGCATTCTGGATTATATGGCAGTTGCTATGAATGGCTTTTTTTTATAGCATGAGTCCTCGAGAAAATCCTCAAGTCTGGGTACCCAGCAGGAAGCAGGCTCAGCACCTCCAAAAGAACGGCCAGAGGACAGGATGATGGAATGATGGAGAAAGGTACTCCTGCCTCACTCCTAGCTGTTCTGTAGGTGACACCTCTCCATCTCATCTTTTAAAATTACAACCTGGCCTGATACAGAAACCACATTCCCCATACTGTTGCAACTTTGGGTTTTCCTGGCAAGGAAAGTCTCCGACTACATTGCTCTCTCCAGGAAAAGTGGGTTAAGGTGGAGTTTTGGCTTTACTTTAGGATCTGTGTTATATCGATTATTTAAACTGTTTTCATAAACCACCACTTACGTGCCATATTGATTCATTCACTTCAACATTCATCTTGATCAAAGAGCAAAACACTTTGTTGGGAGATATACGATTATAAAGATGGTTATGGAAAATATGGAAGTAACCCAAGTGTCTGAACGGATGAATGGATAAGCAAAATGTGATATCTATATATAATGGAATATTATTCAGCCTTGAAAAAGAAGAAAATTCTGACACATGTTAAAACAGGGATGAAAGTGGAAGACATTATGCTAAGTGAAATAAGGCAATCCCCAAAAGACAAATACTGTATCATTTCTTTTATTTGGGGTCCCTAGAGTAGTCAAACTCATAGAGAGAGAAAGTAGAACGGTGGCTGTCAGGGGCTAGGGTAGGAAGAAATGGGGAGTTGTTATTTAATGGGCACAGAGTTACAGTTTTGCAAGAGGGAAAGAGGTTATGGATGGTGAGGTTATGGGTGGTGGTGATAGCATAATCACATGAATGTGCTTAATGCCACTGAATTGTACACTTAAATATGATTAGCAGGGTCAATTTTATGGCATGTATATTTTACTACAATAAAGAAAAAAAGACAGATTATGGTCCCTGTCCCAAGGTGCTTACAACCGCTAAGAGAGGCCAAACAGGAAGGTGGGTTTAGCATTATAGGGATGCAGACTAAAGCTAGGTTAATGCTGACACCAGCCCATTTCACAAAGAAACTGATACAAGACGTAGGTCATTACGCAATTTCCTCAAATGCTTAAAATCCGTTGAGCCTCCCATTCCTACCTGAAAACCATAAAGCGCAGGACAACCCGAACGCGTTGTGCCTGCCTGTTCTCTGGCTCTCCTCCCTGAGTTGGACCTGAGAACCCCTCGCTGGCCCATCAGATGGCGCCGCCGCCCGCAGTGCATCTCCAGGCGCATAGAGGGCGCTGTGGCCTTGGCCTCTTTCCCTCCCCCGCCTCGGTGACCCTTGCTTCCGCTTCCGGAGCCCGCCTCTCCTCGCCGGTGCTCAGCTGCGCAGTCTCCGGCTGCGGGCCTGTGGGGAGGATGGCGGCGTCTTCGAGTGGAGAGAAGGAGAAGGAGCGGCCGGGAGGCGGCTCTGGAGCGGCCGGCGGTAACAGCACGCGAGAGCGGCTGCTGTCTGCGCTGGAAGATCTGGAAGTTTTGTCGAGGTAATGCCGTCGGTCTGAGGACCTGACTGGGCTGGGCCGGCAGGACTGACTGTGGATCGGCCGCGCCTGCCTGGGTGCTCGTTCCTGGGGCTCCGCGGGGGAGGCCGCGCCCCCAAAGACGGTGCACGAGTATGGTGGACTTGACGTCCGCAACCCTCCGGGACTCCGAGATGCATTTCCCCCCCCTTAGAGGACATTTTAGAAATGACCGTGACCCTGGAACCCCGACACTGTCAGAATCGTAGCGGACCTTAGAGGTCGCCAGGTGTGAGTACCTTCGTCCACGAACTCTCGACAGATGTTTAAGGAACCCCCGCCCCGGGTCCCAGACGCTGGGAGACAGTAGTGAGGGGGAGACTAGATGCGGACATAGAGCAGCCCAGTGTCAAGGGGCAGAGACAGACGTAAACAGACACTAGGGTGCGTTTTTTTTTTTTTTTTTTTTTAAAGATTTTATTTATTTATTTGAGAGAGAGAGAACACATGAGAGGGGATAGGGTCAGAGGACGAAGCAGACTCCCTGCCGAGCAGGGAGCCCGATGCGGGACTCGATCCCGGGACTCCGGGATCATGACCTGAGCCGAAGGCAGTCGCTTAACCAACTGAGCCACCCAGGCGCCCTAGGGTGCGTTTTTAATCAGAGGCGTGCGCCCCGGGTTACTGGAACTTGAGGACTATAGGTGCCTGTCTCAGTTGTAGTCAGGGCAGGCTTCCTGGAGAAAGGACTGCATGGGAAGAATGAGTTCACCGCACTCTGTAGGCGGCAGGTAGCTGGAATAGCAGGTGCAAACGCCTGGAGGCATGAGCACGCGCGACTTGGTGCAGTTCCAAGTTTGGGATGGCTGGAGTGCAGCGAGTATGGAAGAGGTAGAAGAAATGGGATGTCATTCCTCTTAACTCTGCCATCGTTCATGGTAGTTTGTCAAGTTGAAGCCTTCTTTAACTCACATTCACTTGGATGTTGACATTGTTCTGCTTCTTCCTCCTAAAATGTTGCTCAGATTTGACCTCTTGTTCCCATCCCCACCGTCCTATCTTTTGATGCAGACTCCCGACTTGTCTTTATGCTTCTGCACTTTCTATATTGCCCAAGAGCAGGGCTGTCTTTTTAAAAGACTTCTCATATCACTTTTCTGCTTTAAAATATTTGGTAGGTTCCTGCTGCCCAGTGAGATAAAGTCCAAATGTCTAGCTTAGTGTGCCACTTTAATGTAAATATGTTTATTTCTCAAGAAGTGACACCCCCTTTGGGAAGTAGTGTCTGCTGCCTTTTGTTCTGGGTGAATCTTGGTCTTTGAATGTCAAATCTTTGCCTTAGTATATTTAATGAACTATTACTTCTCACCCTTTTACTCTGGAGCCCAGTAAATTCGTTTCTTCTCTGAGTTTACTTGCTGTAACATAATTTGTCTGTTTTGTGACCCTGGTATGTATTTCATACTCACCAAGTTCGGAGACTGTTTTTTTGAACCTATGCATACAGGGTAATGGTCTTTGAAAATTTCTTCTGACATTGGACAACTCGGTAGTCAACCTTAAGGATCTTGCCTCTGGATTATTTGGCTATAGCTCTGTGTATCCGAGGTGTGTTTTCCTGCTGCTGTTGGTACCTGCCCAAGTGCATATACATGATAGTCATGTACTCTTTGCTTGAGATAGCATAATTAAATAATTTATCAGTTGTGTTGAGACCAAATTGAAATTGTCTTGTAAGTTGACCAGTTTATCTTTCTCCCTCTTTGATTGTTTCCTCAATTCCTGAGTATAGCATTTTCTGTTTGATGAAATGTTCAAGAATCTGTTTCTGAAACTTCCCCACTTGAGCTTTGTAGTTGTGCATGATTAGTTGATGTGCTGAGTTCTCTTTTGCTTTCTCTAAAAGAAGCTGTAGTTCTATTGCCCTTTCCCCAGGAATGCTAAAAACACTTTGATTTCTCATTGATTTGCAGTCCTTACTAATCTGTTGACAAATTGGAGATAAGCTGCTTCTTTCTTGGGGTCCTTGCAGCCTGGTAATAAGCATTACTTTAAAAGTTTGTTTTTCTTTTCCTCTGATTTTCTCCTGACTTAATCTGTCATGTTATTGTTCATCTCTAAAGAAAGACTGGGTGACAGTGAGTGAGTGAAAATTTACCTCTTTTGTGACCCTGGAGATGGTTGGTGGTGGTAGTGGAAGAGATGTCACTTTGTGCTTGGCCACCTAAGACTTACTGAGACTTCACAGAATGAGGCTATGCCAGTGTGATTGGCTTTCAGAAAAAAATCCCATTATGTTAGCAATCAGATATAGCTGCATATACTTCTGTGATCTGTGAAATTCGTCATTATCCTCTTAATGAAATTTTTCTCGTTTGCATTTTTTATGAAAAATTGGAAAGAAAAACTAATGTAACCTCTTGACTTTAGAAAATAGTGGGTTTGAAATTTAGGATATATTTTCTACTGTTACCTGGTTATATAGCTTTACAGTATATTTATTACTTTGTAAAATGTGATAGAATGAGGTAGTCTTTGGAGGAACTTATTTTATTGTATTTTTTTATTTGAGAGTGCAAGAGCATGAGCAGGGGAGGGGCAGGAGGAGAGGGAGAATCAGTATATTTGTTACTTTGTAAAATGTGAAAGAATGAGGTAGTCTTTGGAAGAATTTTAAAAATAGAAACACAAATTATAGTCTACAAGTTTTTCTTAACATGTTTGTGACTCAGAACTCAATTGTCCTCCATAAACCATGTTGATAGGAGTCTTGAGGTTTCCACACCAGCCTGTTAATCTGTTTATCTATAATTTACCTGAAGTGTAGTACCATTAATAATATGCGATTTAACCCCCATGTAAATTATATTTCTGTGGGGAATTGTGGATGGATTCTAATTTGATATGCCAGGAGTACAGCTTCTTCTGTAGCGGGACAGGGCTCTGTCTCCCACACCTGTAACCAGTGAGTGGGCTCAGGGGTTCCTTCAGCCTCTTTTTACCATTGGGGAGGACAGAAGTTTTCACTTTGTTCTGGACTGCTACTGAACAGCACTAAGTCTTACAGCTTTTTCCTTCCCACTGTACTCTTGTGTCTAAGGCAAGCTCTTTTAAGGTTTTCTGTGGATTTCTAGTCCCAGATTTGCAAGAAAGGCAGAAAAAGGCTCATTCCACATCTCCCACTGTACCTCCCATCCCCACCACCCCCACCCCTGAAACTAGCCTTTATGTAGACCAGAGGTTCTCAACTGTTTATATCTCATCTATGGGGTAAAGAAAAAGGTTAATATAACACGCTGTTTTCGTAAAATGTCTGTTTAATCCATCAGCAAGTCCTGTCAGCTCTACCTCCAAAATATATTCTGAGTCTGTACATGTTTCACCTGTTTGCATTACTAAATCCTAGTGGCTAGGATCTAGTCAAAGCCAATATCATCTTTTGCCTGGAACACTACAGAAGCCACTTAACTTGATTTCCATTCTAGCCCTCTTAAAATCCGTTCTCCAGATAGCTTAGCAGGTTGCTTAAAAACATAAATCAGTTCATGTCATCTCCCTGTTTAAAAAGATCTGGTCACTTCTTATTGTACCTGGAATGAAATACTGGTCCTTTCCGGTGACCTGCAAGGCCCTAACATGATCTGGCCCCTTCCCTAACTACGCATGTCCTCATTTTGTATCCTGCTCCCCAGTACCTACTACTGTATTCTGGCCACACTTCCTCAAACCCATCTTCGGGCCCCTGAACTAGCTATGTAGTTACAAGCATTCTTCTTCATGGCTGGCTTTTCTTAGAGAAGCCTTCCCTGACTCCACCCAGTGTAAGTGGGTGTTTTATGGAAACAACTCTTTTCTGTTGACAGTCATATTTCATTGGTATTTATGTACTGGATATTTATGTAATTACAGTAGTAAGTAAAACTTGCATAAATGGGTCTGGTAACAAACACAACTGAGTCTTGCTGGTGAGAGTCCAGGTGCACAGTCACTGTGGGGCAGGGGCTGTGTATACTCAGCATGCTGTGGGTACCATGAATCCAGCAAGTCAGTCAGGTAGAGATCTGTTGATAGTTTCTATTGTATTTATTTTGCAAAGATGTTTTGGTTTTTGGTTTTTCTTTTTTAGAGAACTTATAGAAATGTTGGCAATTTCAAGAAACCAAAAGTTGTTGCCACCTGATGAGGAAAACCAGGTAAGTGGCTTCTTTTTAAATTACAAACAAGAAATCCCCATAATTTCTGCAATTTCCCTATTTACACTTACTTTGTGTGAGAACAGGAAAATTGGATTCTGTTAAATTAATGACAGCTTTTAAATTGGTATTTTCTTTGAATAACTTACATTAGGTAACACTGCTTAAAAAGAAAATAGCTGCTTAAGGGTTTAGCAGTATTATTTTCTCTTATAGTTCTAGTTTATTCATTTTTGTCTTTTGAGTTAACCAACAAAGCTTGTTGAATGGAGATTAAAACAATACTTGAAAGAAAAAAAAATAATGCTCTCATAAGGTAACCTTTTATTATGGGCTTGGTTCCCCTAATGCAACTTGAAAATGAATAGAAATAAAAGAGCATGCAACTGTTAATAGAAGTTATTTTGTGGATGTTAAGTTTACAAGTTTTTATTTTCTTTATTCCTTTCTGTGCTTTGTAATTTTCTACAGTACGCAAAATTTTTTTCTGATCCAAAAACTTCTTATTAAGAGGGTAAATGTCATTTTACGTGTTTTTTTACCATAATTTTTAAAAAAATTAAAACAGCTGGGAAGGATTAACCTTTTTAATGATATGAGATAGCTCTGTGCCCCATCATTATCTTAATGTTATATGTTTTAAGGGCAGAGAAATTTGATTGACTGTCAATAGAGAAGTATCATAAAACTTTTTTCTTCAAAGATTAATCCCCTCAGGTGGAGAGAAGGGATTAGATAAAGCTACAAGTAGTAAAAGTTGGTAATTTTAGGGATATTAAAGTTATTTTTTGTATGTTGTTTAGTTTTTAGAAAAAGCTTATAGAGAAATACGTTAATAGAGGAATGCCAGTCTCAGATACTTTATTGATGAATACCTGTGAAATTAAATAAAGATTTATTACAAAATGAGCAAAATGAAATACAAGTTTTGACTTTACTTCCTAGGCACTTATTATAAGCTTGCCAGAGGTACAGATTATTCAGTAGGTCATAACTAAGACCTGCCCAATCAGCACTAACCTTTCTTATACTTTGTAAGGACTAGCAGTTCTGTCCTTAAAAAATAACAGTGCCTTTTCACATAAAGTTGTTACGAGGATTTATGATAGTGCATGTTAAGTACACATAGGAAGAGCTTATTAATAGTTCTTATCATCACCACCGCAGGACAGAATTAAACCTTATACTTAGTACTGTGAATTCCTGTATAATTTTCATTGAAACTATTAAATATTAGTGGGATGTGCCCATTTGAAAATTTATTTACTATTTCTGGAAATTGCTCTTTTTTAAACCATCTTCATCATAAAGCAATACTGTGCATGACGTCACAGGTTTAATATGAGTCATATATTTTCTTGAACATAATAGCACAAATGTGTAACTGTGAAAGTTTTTTAAGCATCATACATTTACCATAAAAGTATTTCTGAGATCAGTTCAACTCTGAGGTAGCCATTATGAAGCATTTACTATAATTATATTGTCAAGTTTCCTTACATTATAGTTTAATGCTTTGCTCATTTATTTGCTATCATAGTTGATTATATACAATTTTGTAACTTTAAAAAAATTGTGCATTTTGTCTTAATGTCTTTGTATCCTGTTTAGCGCTTTGGGTTTTTTTTAATTTTCCAGTTTAATTGAGATATAGTAGAAATATAACATTGCATTAGTTTAAGACATACAACATGATGATTTGATATATATATGTATTGTGAAATGATTATCACAATAAGTTTAGTTAACATACATCACCTCACATAGTTACTATTTTTTTTTTTTCTTGTGATAAGAACTTTTAAGAAGATGACAGGAAACCATGGCACCTTTTTATGTACCTATTGGTGATTTGGGTGTCTTTGGAAAATTTCTATTCCATTTTTTCTCTGTACATTTTTAATAACTTTTTTAAAGTTGCTAAACTTAGCGGCTTTCAAGTATACAATGCAGTATTGTTAACTGTTGTCACAGTTTCTGTACATTATATCCCCAGAACTTACTGATCTTAAAACTGGAAGTTTGTACCTTTTGATCATCTTCACCCATTTTGCCCACCCCCCTCCCTGGCAACCACCAGTCTGATTTCTTTTTCTATGAATTTGGCTTTTTTAGAGTCCACGTGCAAGTGAGATCATGCAGTATTTGTCTTCGTCTGATTTATTTCACTTAATATAATGTCCTCAGGGTCCATCCATGTTATCACAAACGGCAAGATTTCCTTCTTTTTTATGGCTGAATAATATTTCTCTCTGTGTATATACATCCCACATTTTCTACTAATTCAAAGAGATATAGGTACCCAGTATTTATAGCAGCATTATCAGCGATAGCCAAATTATGGAAAAAGCCCAAATGTTCATCAACTGATGAATGGATAAAGAGGTGGTATATACACACATGCACGCGTGCACACAATGGAATATTACTTAGCCATAAAAAAGAATGAAATCTTGCCATTTGCAGCAACTTGGATGGAGCTAGAGAGTATTATGCTGAGTGAAATAAGGCAGTCAGAGAAAGACAAATACCATACGATTTTGCTCATATGTGGAATTTTTTTAAAAGATATTATTTATTTGTCAGTGAGCATGCAAGCAGGGGTAGCAGCAGGCAGAGAAGTAGGCTCCCCCGCTGAGTAAGGAACCCGATGTGGGACTCGATCCCAGGATCCTGGAATCATGACCTGAGCTGAAGGCAGACACTTAACCGACTGAGGAGCCACCCAGGCGTCCTTCGATGGGGATTAAGGAATGCACTCTGATGAGCACTGGGTAGTATGTGGAAGTGTGGAATCACTACATTGTACCCCTGAAACTAATATTACACTGTATTATTACTAACTGGAATGTAAATAAAAACTGAAAAAAAATACATAGCACATTTTCTTTATCCATTCATATATTGATGGACGGTTAGTTTGCATTCATGTCCTGGCTATTGTAAATAATGCAGTGAATGTGTGGGTGCCCATATCTTTTTGAGATAATTTCATCTCCTTCTGATAAGTACCCAGAAGTGGAATTGCTGGATCATACGGTAGTTCTGTTTTTAACTTTCTAAGTAATTTCAATACTGTTTTTCCATAGTGGTTGCACCAGTTAACATTCCCACCATCAGTGCACAAGGGTTCTCTTTTCTCCACATCTTTGCCATCTTCTTACGGCTTGTTTTTTTGATTATAGCCTTAGTAACTGGTGTGAAGTGATACCCAATTGTGGTTTTGATGATTAGTAATTTTGAGCACCTTTTCATGTACATTTGGTCATTTGTATGTCTTTGGAAAAATGTCTATTCAGTTTCTTTGCCCATTTTTTAATCAGACTTTATTTTGTAGAAATTTTTTAAAGTTCTTGGTGTTAACTAAAATCATCTCAAATACAAGATTTTGGGGGAACCTCCATTACATTATATTTTTAAGGAAAGACTTTAAAATTTTATCTTACCTGGGAAATGAATAAACCTCATTTTGGCATATTGGTAGTTCTGAAGACTTGTTTGTATGAAAGAATAGCATATAATTAGAAAAAGTAGAAAGTCTTGATATTAATCTGTTTTCCAAAATAATCATAGGTTATTTTTATTCTTAACATTGATTAGAATAATACTTTGAAGGTATTAAAATTTTACAGCCTAGCGAATTCACATGTGGATTCTTTGCTTCGTTGGAATGTCACTTTTCATTATTCTGCTGTCTGCTTTAATCAACTGTTATCTGACAGGTCCTGGAGTTGTTAATTCACAGAGATGGGGAATTTCAAGAACTGATGAAATTGGCACTGAATCAGGGAAAAATCCATCATGAAATGCAAGTTTTAGAAAAGGAAGTGGAGAAGAGAGACAGTGATATTCAGCAACTACAAAAACAGCTAAAGGAAGCAGAACAAATACTGGTAAGTTGATAGAAGATAAGGTAAAAAAGGATATTAATCTATTTCTGAAAAAGAAATCAAGTATTTTGAAGTGGCAGAAAACTTGACTTTCCAAGTCTAAAAGCGACAACTTGTCAGTTTGGTTAAATGAAAGGCCATTGTCATTCCCTATTTTACTTAATGTTTTTAGATAGTCTGCATTATTTTTGAACCATATTTTCATTATTTATTTTTTTTTAATTTTTTTTTTTTTTTAAGATTTTATTTATTTATTTGAGAGAGAGAGAAAGCATGAGGTGGGGAGGGTCAGAGGGAGAAGCAGACTCCCTGCCGAGCAGGGAGCCCGATGCGGGACTCGATCCCGGGACTCCAGGATCATGACCTGAGCCGAAGGCAGTCGCTTAACCAACTGAGCCACCCAGGCGCCCCATATTTTCATTATTTAAAGATTTCACAGGATTGAATTAATAGAACTGGGAAGTCATACTTTTATCCTGTCCTGTTAGAAGTTTTCAGTTATTAGTAGTCTAAATCTTTACCTCAGCTTTTAAAAATATTTTGAAATCAGTAGAAGTATGTATCAATTTTAAAAATTGATTAAAATTTACATTAACTTATTTAGTCTTCCATTCTAAACTAGGTGGGATTTGGGCATATGTCAAGGACTCTAGTTTTTTGTTCCTCTTGTTCTTGGCTACTGTTTCAAAAAAGCAATTTCTTTGCTATTATTTGCCCAGTTATTTTACCAAATACTAACTAATGTAATTGTTATATGATGGTATTACAGAAACAGCTGAGTTTGATTCTCATATGGACCAGACATTGCTGGAAACTTTATCCCTGTTGAATCTTCAAAATGTGTCAAAATGGGCTCCAATAAATAGAAACCTGAGTTGTTCAGGGTAAATTAACCACTCCTGCTGAAGAAATGACCCCAAGTAAATGCTTTTTAAAAAAAAAAAATATGTAAAGAAATCTATTTTCCATTAAGAAAGTAATACTTACCGAAGATATTCAGAAAATACAGAAAAGTAGAAAGAAGAGGAAAAGATTGTGTTAGTACCTCTGTTCAGATTGCCCTTATTCATAGTTTTGTGCATTTCATTTCCGTCTTAGATGTATTTTTTTTTTAATTTTCCAGTAGGCTTATAATTGATTTTTATTTTTTATTTATTTATTTAAAGATTTTATTTATTTATTTGAGAGAGAGAGAATGAGAGAGAATACATGAGAGGGGATAGGGTCAGAGGGCAAAGCAGACTCCCTGCCGAGCAGGGAGCCCAATGCGGGACTCGATCCAGGGACTCCAGGATCATGACCTGAGCCGAAGGCAGTCGCTTAACCAACTGAGCCACCCAGGCGCCCTATAATTGATTTTTAAATTGAAGTCTAGTTGGGGCACCTGGGTGGCTCAGTTGGTTAAGCGACTGCCTTCGGCTCAGGTCATGATTCTGGAGTCTCGGGATCGGGTCCCACATCAGGCTCCCTGCTCAGCAGGGAGATTGCTTGTCCCTCTGACCCTCCCCCTGTCATGCTCTCTGTCTCCCATTCTCTCTCTCAGATAAATAAATAAAACCTTTAAAAAAAAATTAAAAAAAAAATAAATTGAAGTCTAGTTGACACATAATGTTACGTTAGTTTCAGGTGTACAACAAGTGATTTTTTTTTTTTCAGAGGTTTTCATTTTTTATCTCATAATTAGTAGGCTTAGTTACTAACTGGCTTTCTATTACTCTTTATTAAAATTTAAGCATTTTTCATATATTGTATCCTCTTTGCTTAGCTTTGCAACTTGCTGTTATAAATAATGCTTTGATGAATATCATTGCAGAAGGGTCTTTTTTATCTTCTGCGTTTCAGATTATATTCTTTAGATTTGATTTCCAAAAATGTAATTATTGAGTTAAAGACAGTTAACACAAGGACCATAAAGAGACTGAATTTTATGATTTAGGTAATAGCAACTAACATTTACTGAACACTTATGCATCAGGCCTTGTGCTTGTTTGCAGCTTACATGTATTATCTCAGTCTTCATAACAATTATGCTAGGTTAGTACCATTATTGCATTTTACAGATGAAGAAACCGAGATTTTAAATTAATAACTACCTTGCCCAGGAAGAGTGAAAAGTAGAGAGATGGAACTTAAACCTAGTTCTCTCTGACTCCATACTCTTAACCACTGTGTTATAGTTGAGGATGCATATATTAGCTTAACTTCATTTTACCCTTTAATGTACCTTTCAGGGGGTTTTGGGGGTGTTGGTGGGTGTTTTCATTATAGGAGTCATTAAGTATGGAGGTAATGGTAATGTATAAATGAGTAAGACTATCAATCCGGGAATGTGTCTTGTAAACTAGAAAAAAAATATTTTGGTATTTTGTCCTTGAACTAAATGCAAGAATAGGATGCTTTGGGAGTGGTATGTGGTGTGGATCTCTTATGCATTTCCGATAAGGCATAAAGAAAAAAAATGTTAGGGGCTCCTGGGTGGCTCATTCGGTTAAGTGTCTGCCTTCAGCTCAGGTCATGATCCCAGGGTCCTGGGAATGAGTCCCGCATCAGGCTCCCTGCTCAGTGGGGAGTCTGCTTCTCCCTCTGCCCCTCCCCCCACTCATAGGCTCTCTCTCTCTCTCTCTCTCTCTCTCAAAAATAAAATCTTTTAAAAAAAGTAAACAATCCAATTTACACTTTGTTTCTAACAATTAATTTGTAAATGAAGACTGATTCATGAATATATATTATTACTTTCCTTAACCAACTGAAATAAATGATTCCCAAATGGTGTTTCAAAACATTACAAATAAATTGTGGGGATTTCCAACTTTTGCATATTGTTCCTATAGGATTAATGATTTTGTGAATTAAGCCAAAAATTCTGCTTGATATAGTTAAGAATAAACCATATTTCTTTTTTTAATATTCAAATTAGGCAACAGCTGTTTACCAAGCAAAAGAAAAACTCAAATCAATAGAAAAAGCAAGAAAAGGTAAGTATTGTGGGAATACTGAATGACTTTCTGAAAAATCCCAAGTTTTGGGTTCGAGAAATGGATGAGAGTATTATTGGTAATCATTTGCTGCTATTGAAGTGATTCCATTAAATTTTTATCGTAAAGTGTCTGCCAGGTGCTAGCACTGTGCTGTGTATCATTGGGGAGGTATCACACCTTTTTCAGGTTCTAAGAAGCAATAATATAAGGCAAGTTTGGCTGTGTATCTGAATATGCAGTAAAGACAATGAGTTTATAAGAAGGGAAGAGAACTGTGAGCTGGAAGCAAGTGGGATGTGAGTTGGATCTTAAAAGACAGGACAGAGAGTGAAAGAGAATGTACAGTGGGCAACTGGAGTGGGACTGGAGTGTCCTGAAGTCCAAACTAGATGTGGCTTTGGGATATGTGCACATTTAATGGTGCAGATGCCTAACATGCCTTCTTTTCCTGTCCCACTTCTCTCTTTAAAAAACTTTCATTTTGGGCGCCTGGGTGGCTCAGTTGGTTAAGCGACTGCCTTCGGCTCAGGTCATGATCCTGGAGTCCTGGGATCGAGTCCCGCATCGGGCTCCCTGCTCGGCAGGGAGTCTGCTTCTCCCGCTGACCCTCCCCCCCCTCATGCTCTCTCTATCTCATTCTCTCTCAAATAAATGAATAAAATCTTTAAAAAAAAAAAAAAAAGGTAAAAAACTTCCATTTTGGATTTTTTAGTTTAGGTACTAAAAGTTAGAATTAAAACTTTGGTTACTTGCTTTTGATTTGTAGATGATTTACCTTTAATCACCTCAAAGTTGTCTTTCTTCTTCTTTTCCTGTTTCAGATAACTACTGTTAATGTTTGGTGTGTGTTCATTTTTTTAGATGTTTAATACACCTATAATAACAGTACAAATACATATGTGTATGTATATCCTAAAACAAAAATCACGTCATGCTACACATATTATTAGCAGCTTACTTTTTTTAATCTAATGAATATATTGTGGACATGTTTCTACTTAGGTCTACTTATAATCATAGGGTCACATCAAGCCAACATTGAGTGGTATAGTGTGAACTGCTGCTCTAATTTAATAGTTTAGATGTCACTGGAAAACAAAACACTCCTTCCTCTACTTTATTTGTATTCATTGTTGCTTTGAGAACAGTAAGAATATTTAATGGTAGTTAATAATTGAGATTAGTGAATTTAGTCATGCTAATGTCCCAAATTTGATACTTTGTTAGCTGTTTTTTCTAGATGTCTTGTTCTTTAGTTGGGAAATCTATATGATTTAAGTTTAACAATATACATATTATTAGGTATTAGGGAAGGTAGGCAACTCAGATTATCCTATTTTCAGGTAATTTAAAATTAAATATGTGTGACTATGAGGCATGCGTTTATACACTTGTAAGTTACTAGACTAACATGTTATCTCTCCTCTTGACTCTCTCAGGTGCCATCTCCTCTGAAGAAATAATTAAGTATGCACATAGGATTAGTGCAAGTAATGCTGTATGTGCCCCACTGACCTGGGTTCCAGGTAAAAATACTTCTCTTTTTATTAGATGTATATGGTTTTGAAAATTCTTAGGTGACTGTACTTAAAAATAGGAAAATGCTTTAAATATAGAATGTATTTATCCTTAGGAACATCTGCTATATATTTTCATATCTTTAGTATCTTATAAGTAATAATGTGGGCCATGGGTTTTATTAGTTTGGTTTTCTACAAAGCTTTTGCCACACGGACTGTGTTTCTGTCCTTTTTTTTTAAGCTATTATTTATTAGAGAGAGAGTGAGAGAGAGCACAAGTGGAGAGGAGGGGAGAAGCCCCATGTGGGGCTCAATCCCAGGACCCTGAGATCATGACCTGAGCCAAAGGCAGCTGCTTAACCAGCTGAGCCACCCAGGCATCCCTGTTTCTGTCCTTTTTAAAGAAAAATCATAAATTAATGTTTAAAAGTATAAGTTGATATGTGATGATTCTAAAGCTATAGATTTATATGCCTATAACACCCAGGCTGGCCAGAAGCCCACTTTTTAGAACCATTGGGGTTTTGTCAAGGGTTCTGGCCTTGGAATCAAGACAATCCCAACTCTTCAGTGATAAAGGTGAAGCACTGAGCACCCAACAGCAAACACATGGGACTGGATATAGCTGGAGTAATTAGAAACAGTAAAAAAGACTAACAAACTACGAACATATTGACAGTACATAAAACATTTATAAGACAGGGACCTAAGGTCGAGCAGCAGTCTTCTGGGAGGAGTGGGAGATAGTATCTCAACATCAGTAATTCATGATGGTGGTATTTTACTATATTAAAAACACTAAGGTTAATTTACAGTTTTGGGGGTAAGTGATCTGGAGTGAGTAAGAAATATTACCAAAAAGTTGGTCCAAATCTGCCAAGTTTTCGTCATCCCCAAACTAAATAGTATGCTTTCATGATTAGAAATGAACATTGGCTCCTGATATTCCTCCACTGGAAAGATCTAGGAATTAGTCTTTAAATGATAAGATCAAAGAGGTTGGTTAGGAAAAGTTTCAATTTAGACAGTCCTTCAAATAAGCATTCCAGTCCTTTCTGCCTTGTTAAAAAAAAAAAAAGTGTCATGATCTATTTATTCTCTCAGAGTATGTATCGTTATTTTCTTACTAGAAATGCAGGTAAGTTAGAAGAATGAAGATCATTATAATTTTCTTAATTTGTCATCTGTAATTGCTAAAATGGCAGACTTTTTTTTTTTTTTTTAAAGATTTTATTTATTTGACAGAGAGCAGTGAGAGCGGGAACACAAGCAGGGGGAGTGGGAGAGGGAGAAGTAGGCTTCCCACTGAACAGGGAGCCTGATGTGGGGTTTGATCCCAGGACCCTGGGATCACGACCTAAGCTGAAGGCAGATGCTTAACAACTGAGCTACCCAGGTGCCCCTCTTTTTTTTTTTTTTTTTGTATAGATAATAGTATATTACTGTACAGATTCAAAGAAGAAATGCATGTATTTTTAAATTTAATATTTTGTGCTCTTAATAACAATTGATAAGATGACCTTCCTGTTCCAAAATTGAAAATGGGTGTCTTGAGTTTTTCAAAGCAAATCAAGGAAAATCAGTACTTCAGAGACGTATTAATGCTTATTTTGCATATGACTGAGTTAAAAGCAGTCTTTTTTTAGGGGACCCACGGAGACCATACCCAACTGATTTAGAGATGAGAAGTGGATTATTGGGTCAGATGAACAATCCTTCCACTAATGGTGTTAACGGTCATTTACCAGGGGATGCACTTGCAGCAGGCAGATTGCCAGGTAATGTTAATCAGAATGGTTCCCTCAGACAGACCAAGGTGTTGCAGACATGATGATGGAATATCTGGCTGTTGAACAAGTTTGGGTTCTAGACCCAGCTTGTTTTAATAGCTGGGTTTTCTGCCAATTATCCTGCTCTCTCTAGTTTAAAAACTGTTCTAGCTGGAGTTCATGAAATTAGAATAAATTGACTTTTCTCTCATTTGTTAATAGGTTATTTTTCTTGGGCATTAGGCCTCTCTTTTATTAAAATCTAAACAGCTTTTTAAAATTGTGAAATATACTGTGTAAACAGAATAAGAAATATTCTGAATAAGAAAGAATACAAAGTGAACCTACTCCTGAAAACCTCCCAAATTGAATAACAAAATGAATAATAGCTTTTTATGGGCTTTTCAATAACTAAATAAAATAGCACTTTTGTGAGACTTGGTTCATTCTGAATTTCAGCCTTCCTTAAGTTTTATGTATAGTTTTGTGTTATTCTTAGATTTATTTTATGCTCCCCATCTTTTATTTTTTGTAGGTGACTTGTTTTGATTTGGTAGAACATTTAAAAAGTATAAACTGATTTTTTTGAGCAATCACTTTTAATATTTCACCTATTTCATTTTTTCTCTTATTTTTTACAGTGTTAAAAACATGCTCTAGATAATGCTTTTCTGCTTCACATTTTATTGTAAAGATGTTCCTGTGTTAAGAATGCTTTGTAAACATCATTTTAACGAAAGTACAAACTTGAGAACTCACTGTACCTTAGTTTCCCTTGATATCTTTGCATTTTTCTCATTTTGATTATTCCATATTACATGCCAGTCACAGTCCAGTCAGGAGGCAGTATGAACAAGGAAAATTTTAAAAATTATTAATTAGTAACAAGATACTAACTACTAAAGGGTAAAGAGAACTGTTTTTAAAAAATACAGTAATAAGAGAAGTGGGGAGCAGCTACTACTAGGACCAGGCAGAGTACCCAAGGAAGGGACCCACTGAGAAGAGGCTTCTCCCACCCCCATCCTCAGTTCATACCGTGGCACCCTCAAGAGGGTGGCTGTGGCTCACGGGATGGCAGAGAAGTTAGATGAGGTTATTCACAGGCTGGAGCCGGCAAGCAGGAAATTATCCACTAGGGTTCCAGGGAGCCTTGCTGGGAAGCCACCTTTAGGGTGATGGTGAGACTTAGACGCCACTGTAACTTGCTAGGGGCTGAGATCACCGCTTGACGTCCCCCTGCCAGCCAGGCACCACGGGGAGAGAAGGGAAGCATCGGATCCCTCAGTCCTGTTTCCCTTACAGAGTCCCTCCAGTGCCCTCTACTGACAAAGATTAACATTGTGGCTGCTGGCAAAGGAGAAACATTTTCAGGGTCCAGGGAGAAGAGTGGTTTTAAAGCTTAAGAGGCAGTTTAGACTTGTAATACTTAGTGTAGTACATGTTAGCTATTTAAAATATATAGAATAATATACATGACCTACTATATATCTGCATATAGTTTACATAGATATGTATAAGAAACATTTGATTTGTCATTGTCAGGGTCTTACAAAAGAAAAATTAGGTCAACTGACTAAAGTTACTTAGATGGAAGCAAGATTTAAAAAAAAAAAACACAGGTTCTAGTTAATAAAACATCATGCTTTTCCTTGATAACTTTGATCTTTGTTAATTTAGCCAAATGTACATTTTGATTCCTGGCCTTAAAAAAATATTTACTTCAGATTCTGTGCATGAGGGAAGAGTAATGAAGAAGTAAATTGATTACTGGTAGAAGTATTGTTACATATGCTTCTTTCTTTTCTCCAGATGTCCTTGCTCCACAATATCCATGGCAGTCAAATGACATGTCAATGAATATGTTACCACCAAATCACAGTAATGACTTTTTGTTGGAACCTCCGGGGCATAATAAAGAAAATGAAGATGATGTAGAAGTTATGTCAACAGACTCGTCTAGCAGTAGTAGTGACTCTGATTAAAAACATAAAAGACAAAATTCATACAGAATTGAATACTATGGGGTGGGCACTTGGGTGGCTCGGTTGAGCGCTGGACTCTTGATTTTGGCTCAGGTCACGATTTCAGGGTTGTGAGATCAAGCCCCGCATCAGGCTCCGTGCTGGGTGTGGAGTCCGCTTAAGATTCCCTCTCTCCCTCTGCCCCTTCCCCCACCTCTCTTCCTCTCTAAAAAACAAACAAAACAGAATAGAATACTGTGGAATTCTGTTTCTTAAACAATTGGAAGCCTGTAAAAAATAGCCAGGTAATACTGGCTATAGTGGAATTGTGCAACCCATCAAAAATCACTGGACTTTCTTTTTAAAGCCAAAAATCATGGTTTCAATTCTAAATCACTAAGTGAATATTTAAAGAATAATCAAAATTTACTGTTGGGGAAAAAAAAATACTCAGTGCCGCTCTACCCTGTTATAGTGTAGTTATGTTGAACTTGTACACAGTAATTCTGGGAATAAAAGTGGAGAGAAATGACCCATGTACATACCACTCATCAGCCCCTGGAATTATTTAGAATAAGGGCAGTGGATCACTGAATGTGTATCATATCTTGAAATAACAAAGCCCTCATTTGAAAGTGAAGGCTGGTAGCTTCTGTTACAGTAACGGGGGAGATTGTTTCAATTTGTACTATCTGTAATTATTGTAATTTTTGTAAATAAACTCACTTTTGTTTGTACTCTGTATGCTTTTTGTTTTAATTGAAATATGCCTTCAGTATAGGTAAGAAATTATTTTTGTAAATCCAGTTGCATTTTATACATAAATAGAACTCTGGAGTGTGAATGAACATGATGGACTGCATACAGCTAAACTAGTAATCACAACTAGTAGGTTTCACAAAGGCCCATACTGACATTCTTAGAAGAAATAAATTGAAGTTGCTTTTTGTGGTTTTTTTTTCCCATTAGTCTTCCCACTAGTTTTTTTTTAAGTAACTGAAAAAGCTTACCATAATAATGTCTGATCTTAAGAATAATAGATTGGATTGTCTGAAAGGTTTAGAAGGAAAGCTATCTCTTGCCTTCACCTTCCCTCTTCCTGCATTTTCCAGAAGGAATCACTTTTAACCACTTTTAACTTAATGGTTAACCTCCATGTTTAAATAATACGCTTATACAACTACAATTTGTCTTTGTGTACTTTTTACATTTTTTTTCAGATTGCAAAAGTAATAATACAACATTCATAGTGGAGCATTTAGCAAATACAGTAAATTACAAAGAAAAACTTCTACCAAGAGACCATATTAATATTTTCGGATAGGTTCTTGGTCTTTTTTAAAGATCCACATGTATACATTTTTTAAAACAATGTATTTCCTGAGATACTATATAGTTTTTAGTAATCTACATCCTTGCAATGAACTGAGAATTCAATTTTTCCAACTTCTTTTCCTTTTTAGTATTTAATAAAATTTAGTATTTAGTATTTAATAAAATGGCCTCTAGAAAAACATTTGTCTTCCAATTTCAGCAGTTTGCTGGGAACAAAATTATGTTTTTAGATTGGTATCTTGAATAATACAAGGAATGAAATGAGTAGCCTAGTTTGGAATTCTAATAAAGTATAAATTATCTGACAGTTCAGTTTATTTTGTATTAATGTGAATTCAACATATGCCAATATGCATAAATTAGTCATAACAGTGTATTATGCGGTATAGTAAAATATTGGTTGCCTAATTAAAAAAATATAGATAGATGATACACAGCCAAGGAAAAGGAAGTGGAAAGTAGAGAGCTAAAGCAAATAAGGCAAAGTCTTGGTACTTAATGGAATCTGAGTGTAGGGTATGTGGAAGTTCATTGTACTGTTTTCTGCTTTAGTATGTTTTTTTCATGTTAACATTCTTTTGTTTTCTGCATCAAAAGTTAACTTGACACCATTTTAAAATGCCAAGGAATGGAAAAGTTTGGACTCTGTTCTACAAGATGGCTTTGATGCAGCTGAAGGTCTGATTCAAGGATGGCAGGCACAGAAAGTGTGTGGGAACCCACATTAGCAAACATTTGTGGGTTCTGTTATAGTTCCTTAGGCCGTGATATTTAGGCCACCTATACACTTAAGACCATTTTACTGTATTTGGTTAATATTTTCAATTAACAATTTTGTTGTATCATCATTCTAACAGTTTTTTCAGCAGTTTTTATGAGACCAAACCTTTGGCCAGGATGTATCTCCCTAATTACAATGTTTGTATGGGAAAATGATTTTCTTTGTAACAACAGATTTTATGGCCATTTGAATGAAATCTGTTGCCACACAGTGGGTACTTATATTCCTTAAATGAGGCATACTGTCTTTTAAATCTTTTGCTGAAACTTCCATTTTAAATGTCTTAGCTACTTTACCTTCTGACATATAAAGTCAAAGAATATTAGCATTAGTGATCATATGGAATAGTTTTCAACCATGTTCGTCTCCCATTGACTGGTGCTTCTGGCTGTGTTGAAAAAGCCTCCTAGACTGACATGGGGTCAGTGTGAAGGAATATTTGCTATTCGCAATGTAGTCTAGAGCCCCCATGGCTAACTCCCCCTCCCCTGCATCCTGTCCTTTGCTTTCCTTTCCTTCCTCATGTGTTTGAGCATCTTCCAGTGCTGAGTGTACAGCAATGAATAAGACAGTGAGAGCCTGCCTTCCTGCACTTGACGAAGCTGAGGGGCAAGGGAGGGGACAGTTAATACACCCATAAACAAATCAGTAAGATAAATCCAAATAGTGGCAAGTACAATAAAACATAAGGACACAGTTCAAAATTCAACACTTAACTGCAACACCCTGACTTCTTAAGGTAAAAGAAACTCCCAAGAGTTGTAGCACAGACCAGAATGGTCTTCAAAAATCAATAAATACATATATGGGTGTTAATTTAAAGATACTATGATCAATTAAAGATATTATGACCAAAAATGTTATTTTCAAACACTTGGGTCTCATCAAAGTTTGCCTAAATTTTTATTATTATACTAATTTTTTTTAAGATTTATTTATTTGAAAGAGCAAGGGGGCAGGGCAGAAGGAGAGGTACAGAGAGTCTCAAGCGGACTCCATGCTGAGCACAGAGCCCGACATACAGAGCTCAACACGGGGCTCAATCTCACGAGCCTGAGATCACGACCTGAGTGGAAACCAAGAGTCAGATACTCAGCCAACTGTGCCACCCATGCACCCCAAAAGTTAGCATTAATTTTTAAACAAAAGAAATGTCATGCTTTTTGGATTGCTGTTTTCCCCACACTGAAAATTTAACTCTTTGATCCTGTTGTAAGTCTGAGACTCACGTACATTGTACCTTTATTAAAATGAGCATGCCCCATGTCGGGGCAGAAAATTTTTCCCTTCTAGGTTCTTTGGCTGATCTAATAACTAAATTGATGTAGATTAATTGGAGAAAAACATCTAATTTTGTATATATGGAACCCATAAAAATATGAAAATCAAAGAAGTGCCCAATGCAGGCATCTTTTATACCTTTTAGACAAACAATAAATTTGTGCAGAACTGACAAGACAAAGGGGTTTGGGCTTGGGGTAATAAATTAGTGAAGAAGTAACAGTATTTGTTTATGCAGTCTTCTCGTTGCTAAGTTCCCTATCTCTGGTGATAAGCATGTCTCTCTAACTCTGGTATATAAGAAGGGTACCTTTCACATGGGAGATTTATTTCCTGCTTTCAGGCAGACAAAGGAGGGTCAGAATGTCCCTGCATTGGCTCTTTCTTAAGTAACTTTAATTAATCATGCCAAAATGGCATATTTAGGGGTAGCATATTCCCATTCACCAACATCACTCCTTTCTCTGTCATTGAAAACACAATTTGCTACAGGTTTGGTATGAAAACATCCTCCAGAATCACTGCTTAGTGCTCTAAGAATGGGCTTTTTCAAAATTCCCTCTGCTCAATTTTTTTTCTAAACTGCACACAAAGAACATCCTGTACTAGTCTCTATTGTGTAACAATAGGGTTTCATTTTGACTAAGTGTAAACAGTAATGTTGGTATTTGGTCAGATTTATTACAATAGGATTCCATTCAAAGTGTCCAAGGTTTAAAATTATTATTCTACACCTGCCTTTCCCATATTACGTTTGTGCAAAGCACAATGGCCATATTGGTTACACTGAAAACTATCTGGAAAGTGGTTATTTTTCTCAAAGTGTGGCCATATCCCAAGTGTTTCAGAGTCACGGGATGGCCGTTAGAAGGCAGATCGGGGAATCTGCTCGTTACCTGCTGACTGGAAATTGTGTGAGGCCTTCCATCCAAATTTGAGCATCAGGCCCTAAAGCCTTTCAGGACCCTTCTCAGGCATGGCATTCATAATTCAACGGTCTTAGCACCTCTTCCCTCAGGGAAGCTTGTGGTTTCACTCACAAATCAACACGGACAAAGAACATGACAACAAATAAACCCAAACAGAAAAACAGAGGATGAAGGGATGTAGATTCCTTATGAGGGTTGATGGGGCAGCGGATTAAAAAAGAAAAGGGAATTTCACGTGTACCTCAAAGAAATCAAACTGCGATGTACACACTCACTTTGCATTTATATATACAGCTCTACAATCTCATCCAAAACCCTGGTGTCTAAATGTATTTCAGAATTTAGATTTCTTAAAATATTCTAGAAAGTTAATAGGATATATATATATATATGTGTGTGTGTATATATATATATATATCCTGGTAACTATATATCCAGGATCTCTCTCTCTCTCATATGTTATATAATACCCCCAGCAAGTTCTGAAGAGGCAACTTATAAATTAAGCACATTAAGATTTCTTTAGCAAGGGGCCCCTGGGCGGCTCAGTCGCTAAGCATCTGCCTTCGGCTCAGGTCATGGTCCTGGGGTCCTGGGATCGAGCCCCTTATCCGGCTCCCTGATCAGCGGGAAGTCTGCTTCTCCCTCTCCTACTCCCCCTGCTTTGTGTTCCCTCTCTTGCTTGTGTCTCTGTCAAATAAATAAATAAAATCTTTAAAAAAAAAAAGATTTCTTTAGCAAAGATATGTACTCTGTCACCCAGCCTTTCCACTCATCTGTTTACATCCAACAGAAATAAATACACATGTGAACCCCAAAGAAAGCATGTTCAAGTGCTCACAGCAGCTTTATTTGTAACAGCCTCAATTGAAAAGAAGCCAAATGACCATCAGATTCAAGTTTTTGAAAAGTCATTCTAGGTATACTGTCAAAAATAAGTCAGAGGGCAAATTTTGTCATGTGTATTTTACCTCAGTTAGTTAGCCAACCAGAGGGGTGTGCTAAGTACTGTGATAGGTGTTTAATGATATTTATACTGAACTCTAAGCAATATTATTATGCAAAAAGCCAAATACTTAAACATTTTAAACATAAAAATGGGAGGAAGTCTAGAATGAGAATTTGGGATTAAGTGTGATGGGTTCAAATTCAGTACAACATAAATAATCTATTTTTTTTAAAAGGCAGCATTGACATGTGATTGATTTTATGTTGGAACAAGACTTTGTGTTCTCCCACAGAGATGACTCCCTGAGCTTTCCTTCTCCACAGTTCCCAGTTAATATGATCCTTGCTGCCCCAAAGAGAATGTTTCATCTGAAAGCATTTGCCTTATTTGGAAAGCTAGCAGTTAAGCTATCAGGGAACTGTCTCTTCCAAGTGGAGGTAAGGGAGGCTGAATTCACATCATGCTCTACTGGGAATGCTTTTGCTAGGATACCGCACTTGCTTATCTGGGGATACAGGACACCTCCGGGCTTGATCTAGCAAACAGATGAAGAGATATTTCAGGTTCCCCAGCGTCCTGGCAGGGTGAGGTATACCTCAGGAACTCTAGCCGACATTTAATCTTAAGAGAATATTGCTAGTAGTCAACATTCGTTTTTTTCCATTAAAGGCAATTCTCAAATCACCTAAGAATTAACTGCTTACATAAGAGTTCTAAATCCTCCTCCGTTCATCTGTTTATTTAGAGAAATATTTACTGAGTGATTATGGGATGCCAACTGAGCATATTAGGTACTGGGATAAATGCAATCCCCTTCTTTTTTTTTTTTTTTTTTTAAGATTTTATTTATTTATTTGACAGAGAGAGATAGCAACAGCAGGAACACAAGCAGGGGGAGTGAGAGAGGGAGAAGCAGGCTTCCCGCCAAGCAGGGAGCCCGATGCGGGGCTCGATCCCAGAACCCTGGGATCATGACCCGAGCCGAAGGCAGACGCTTAACGACTGAGCCACCCAGGCGCCCCTGCAATCCCCTTCTAATATGAAACTTATCCTTTCACCTTTCCCTATAAATAACAGCCCAGGTTAGTTTTTAATTTCCATTGCAATAAACCTTCATGTCTAATTGGGTGAATTTAAAACAAACAATCTCACAAGCTCCTAATGAGTCTATCAAAAATTTAAAGTAGCTGATGTGGAAAAACTCTACAGGTTTGTGGTAAGTCTCTGAAGCTGTAACACATCTGCTTGGTGATAAGTTCTAGCCTAAAGAATCAGTGAATTCCCCACAATAGCCAGACTACGGAAGGAGCCCAGATGTCCACTGACAGATGAATGGACATAGAAGATGTATATATATACGATGCAATACTACTCAGCCATCAAAAAAATGAAACCTTGCCATTTGCAATGACGTGGATAGAACTAGAGGGTATTATGCTAAGTGAAATAAGCCAATCATAGAAAGACAATTATGATATGATCTCGCTGATATGTGGAATTTAAGAAACAAAACAGGATCATAGGGGAAGAGAGGAAAAAAAATAAAACAAGATAAAATCAGAGAGGGAGACAAACCATAAGAGACTCTTAGTCATAGGAAACAAACTGAGTTGCTGGAGGGGAGTGGGGTGGGGGTATGGGATAACTGGGTGATGGGCATTAAGGAGGGCACATGATGTAAAGAGCACTGGGTGTTATATATAACTGATGAATCACTGACCTCTACCTCTGAAACCAATAATACATTATATGTTAATTGAATTTAAATTTTAAAAAAAGGAATCAATGAATTCCCAATCAACTATATTTGAGATAAACCTATGAAGAGTATCATCCATGAGGCTTGCCTGGTTTCTTCTTGCATTCAGTCTGTTACAATATCACATGTCCCTTAGCCTCTGGACAGCTCCTCTGTACACTCATTAAAGAATGACAGTGGAAAAGGCAAATAATGTCCTGGTATTATGAAAGCAGCTTTCACCTTGAGTGCCCTTGAAAGGGTCTCACAGACCTCCCCAGACCACACCTTGAGAACCAGTGCCCTAGTCTACTCTTCTTTTAGATATAAGGAAGTTGGATCTCACAGAGATTAGGTGAGAAATCCAAAATTACATGGCCTGTTAATGACAGGGTAATATCTCAGGCGGTTTGTCTCACTTCTCTTGAGGTAGGTTCTGAATCAGAACTCTGGGACATACACCCTAATGACCTGTCCTGTTGCTCCAGGTGCAAGGACGGTCATAATTCAGTACTAAAAATTTTGCTTTAAATAAAACAGAAGAGGAAAATCAACAGACAGGATAAATTCTGCAACAGGCACACTGTGTTAGCATCTGAACTAGGATCTCTATTTGAACGGAAACACTAAGGCAAATCCTACTGCCCTCCACCCCATGCAAGCTGGTCATGACAAACTGCACAGTAAAAATCACAAAGAAATACAGAGAGCAGAAGTGCCACAATACCACCATTTGTCACGCTGAGTCTGAAGTGCACTTCATGACATAATGCCCGAAAATTTTTCACAAGTACTGGCTGAAAAGGTGTTGGGTATATTAAGAGAGATCAAATAAACTGACAATCATATGGAACTTTCTAAATAAAATGGAGTTGTTCTGAAATGTAGATATTTTTCATTTTCTAACAGGACCTTCTTTTGTCTTTTTAAAATAAATCAGGTTTTCTTCTTGTACCCCCAAGGATGATGTCCTTTGTATTCTACCAGATGATCCAAATCTTCTTTAAATGGATTGTAGCCTTGTTCCTTTAAACAACGCAGTGCCCAGAAAAGCTGGTTCAGTGGAGGAAATTCTTCCCAGGGAACCCACTCCCAACCTAGAAAAGAAGGATACCAAATCAATTAATTTAGCTAGAAGCAAACAAAGAATATTTATTTTGGCAAGTTAACCTATCCTGAGAAAAAATTGATTAAATTCAAAAATGACTCGCCACTGATAACAGTATGCTACTAATCACAGTGATGCTATGCATTAGCTCTGCTGTACCAACATAATTTGCATTTAGAATGAGCGTAACAGAATGGTGATCATTTAAAACATGCTGTTATTTCCACATGAAGCCAAGTTTATAAGAGCCCCATTATGGTAAAACCCAGATTTAGGACCATTCAATTTTTGCTTAAATATTTGGCTTAAATGAAACGCACAGAACTTTATATACGACAGGTTACAATACTACGTTAAAATAAACTAGTTACCTCACCTATAGAATAAGGTAAATTACATTTCTTTTTTTTTTATTTTAAAGATTTTTATTTATTTATTTGACAGAGAGAGACAGCGAGAGAGGGAACACAAGCAGGGGGAGTGGGAGAGGGAGAAGCAGGCTTCTCGCGGAGCAGGGAGACCGATGCGGGGCTCGATCCCAGGACCCCGGGACCATGACCTGAGCCGAAGGCAGACACCTAACCGACTAATGCCCCGGTAAATTACATTTCTAAGCTATCCTCCATCTTTTTAAAAGGTAATGGAAGCTGTGCAGAGAATAAGAAGTATTCTCTGTGTTGCGGTACACTTTAGGTAGAAAGACAGTAGGGAGGGCACCTGGGTGGCTCAGTTGGTTAAGCGACTGCCTTCGGCTCAGGTCATGATCCTGGAGTCCCGGGATCGAGTCCTGCATCGGGCTCCCTGCTTGGCAGGGAGTCTGCTTCTCCCTCTGACCCTCCCGACCCTCCCCCCTCTCGTGCTCTCTCTCTCTCAGTCTCTCTCTCAAATACATAAATAAAATCTTTAAAAAAAAAAAAAAAGAAAGACAGTAGGGATGGGACCAATTTAAAAAAAAATCCATTGAAAGAAGAAAGATTTAACAGTGTCTATTAGTTGTGAAATCCATAAAATTCTAGAGGAACAGTTTAGGGAACAGTGTTTTCCTTGATGAGTTATTTTTTATTTTTATTTATTTATTTATTTTATTTGAGAGAGAGAGAGAGCATGAGCGGGAGGGGCAGAGAGAGAGAGAGGGGAGAGAGGGAGAGAGAATCTGAAGCGGATTCCAATGCTGAGCGCAGAGCCCGACAGGGTCTCCATCTCAGGACTGGGGATCACGACCTGAGCCCAAACCAAGAGTTGGCTGCTCAACAGACTGCACCACCCCGGCACCCCTTCTTTGATGATTTAAATGTCAATAACATGAGGGCTGCCTGGGTGACTGGGCTGAACAACCTACTTTTGGTTTCGGCTCAGGTTATGATCTCAGGGTTGTGAGATCAAGCCCCCAGAATGGGCTCCATGAGCCCAGTGTAGAGACTCCTTGAGATTCTTTCCCTCCCTCTTCCTCCCACTCTCACACACAAGTGCTCTCTCTCCCAAATAAATAAATTAATTAAATCTTTAGATGTAAATAACATGAAAGCACAGATGCTAACAGATGAATATATAAATACTATATTATTAAGATATACACTCCATGTTCAAACTACGTTTCCTCATGATCACATGTGCATACTTATGTTTAAGTGCAGTTACTTCCACTAAGTATTTCTCTGCCTATAAAATACAGGTATGTACTTTCACTCTGAGAAAGCAGGGGACAGAGAATCCATAAAGTTAGAACAAGTTCAGGAAGGAGTGATCAGCCACTGTGACCACAGACTAAAAGAAAGAGGGAAGGAAGGAAGGAAAGGGAGAGAGGGAGGGGGGGAGAGAGAGAGACAGAGAGGTGTCACCCAGCAATGGTCTGCAAGATGCCGAATTAACAGAGTCTCAAGAGAGCTGTCTGTAAAGTTTCTCTTGTCTTGGAGAAAATGAAGCACCTGGCTGATCCTCCTAATTATAACTGGCTGGCTGGAGGAAAGATGCTCTAACTTGTAACCTGAAGCGGGGGAGCCAGATCCAAGATCTGATGAACATGGGAGAGAGACCGCATGTTTATACTATAAATAAAACCACCACCACCGAGCCACTGCATCTTGGCTGTGCTGCAGCTGGTCCTCAGCAAGGGCTCTCAACTGGGAAAAAAGTGAAAATAATGCCCGCTATATTGTTACTAAGGGATAGAGTGGAATGAGTGTTTCTGGTCAAATCTGACTTGGTGCTAGTAACCTTGGGCCTTATAAAATCATGCTGTTTGATTTCAGATTACTAGCATGTGAGAGGGTCAACCAAATGAAGGGAGACAAACTCAAAAAAAAGTTATATAAATGAATTTTTAAAAAATCACAAAGCATGTAAAAAGGACTCAAAACTACCATATTCTAGGAGGAGAAAAACAATGCATACAACAGTAGAGTAACAAAAACCCTAATAACGAACTTCATAAAGTAGAATAGTCTTTTAGAAATTGTTAAAAAGTAGGCCAGTCTAGGTACTGTATTTGGGAACCTCATTCCCTCGTTCCCTTCTTCCTTCAACATATTCTGAACAATGTACTCTGAATAGGAGCCAGGCAAAGGTGAATGAACCCAAATTCTGCCCTTTATGTATGCACAGTTCAATAAAGGAAAAACATTAAGTACGATCTGAAACTGAACACTTGAACTGAACCTGAGATACCTTCTGAATGTCAGGGGAAGGTAACTAGAAATAGAGGCAGCCAGCACTCTGCACCAGGGGGCTCAGCTGGGCCCGATCAATCCCTGCAGGGACTGGGTGGGGTGGCCGGGCAGGGTTGGGGCCTGAGAGACACAGGCAGCTGACTGCCGACTGGTCAGAGCCGGTTGGACAGTCACTCCGGTGTTTTCTGCTTGGCCCTTATCTACAAATGAATACTTTCTATGTCTGCTTCTTATGAAGGACACTAAGTATACAAAACCAAACTATTTCATCGTTTTGTCTCAGGTTTTTTTTTTTTTTTGCCTGTAACAGAGATAAAAATAAGGAAATGGTCATTTCTTCCAAGTTGAAGTTTCTGTTTTTAGATAACAATGATCTGTGCTTATTTATTACCTGAATAAATGATGCCTCAAATTCGTTTTTAAAAATTCAGTTATATGAAATATATTTTGCTTCAGGTATATGAAATACATCCTGCTTTGTAGGAAACGGAGTCCTACAAAAAGTGTTAACGTGGAAATATCCATATTTACACTTCAATTTGATGTTAAAAAGCCAAGTAATCAACTGCTCCTCCCCACAGCTTCAGGATATCTAGACTATTGAGTTTTGTTCCCACTGTTACTGTCCTGGACTGTCCTCTCTCCTAGTCCTCAATTTATCCAGGATAATTAGGATGGGAGAGAGAGCAGAACTTGTAGAGAGCTCCCCCAGGGAACCTGGTACATTTCTCACCTACCTGTCCTGCTTTCCCTTCTTAAGGCATGAATGATTTCAGTTGTGCCCAAGGCCAACTGGAGGCCTTTGGATACTTTTTGGGTGTTTTTGTGTGTGTTACTGTGATATAAGAAATACATATCTGGCCTTCCTCCCTGTTTTCTGGCACAGAGTTCCTGAAACCTTTGTCATTTCCTAAGTGATAGGGATGAGAGGAACAACTTTTGTTATCCATAATAAACCCCTTTCAACCATATCTGAGTTTATGCTAATAAGCTGATGGGTCACTGGAGGTCCCTAGATAGCTTCAGGATGGGGGCTGGTGACCAGAAAGACTTCCCACCACCCACATCCCACCTGAGGTGAGGGGAGAGGAGCTGGAGATTGAGTTAATCACCAGCAGACAATGATTTAATCAGTTGTAGCAATAATAATATGCAATAGTCCCATTACATAGAAACCTCCATGAAAACCCTACACAACAGAATTCAGAGAGCTTCCCGGTTGGTGAACACATCAAGGTGCCAGGAGGGTGTCATGCTCCTTGAGAGTATGGAAGCTCAGCCTCCCTCTCCCCACCTACCTGGCCCAGTGCCTCTCTTCCATTTGGCTGTTCTGAGTTGTTTCCTTTGTCATAAACTGGTAATGTAAGGAAAGTGTTTTCCCGAGTTCTGCAGGCCATTCTAGCAAATTACTGAACCCGAGGAGGAGGTAGTGGGAAGCCCAATGTAGCCAGGCAGTCAGAAATACAGGAGGCCAGGACTTTCGACTGGCATTTGAAGTGACTGGGGACAGTCTTGTGGAACTGAGCTCCTTAACTTTTGGGATCTGATACTAACTCCAGACTGTGTAAGAATTCAACTGAATTGTAAGACACCCAACTGATGTCTGGAGAATTATTTGGTGTAAGGAGAAAAGCCACACATTTGGTGTTAGGGTATAGTGACTAAAAATGGCTCAGACTTCGCTAATTCACTTGAGATGATTTCCAGTAGTTATCTGTTTTATTAAAAAAAAAAATCATATATGACTCAACAGGCCTTTGGGTGGGACATGCCCTTCTGTTCATTCAATCAATTCAATCTGCAAAACACTTCAGTGATGATTTATTCATCTGGAAATATCACTTCCTCCAGGCCTCTGCATATATGTCTCCTTCTCAGAGCCCTCCCTGACCACCCTATCTGATGCAGCACCCATGTGTCCCTATCCTTCTTATTCCTTATAATTACACTGTAAAATACCTGCCAATTTGTTACCTTCCCCCCACCCCCAGTGAAATGTCACGTCTGAGAGGGCAGGGACTTTGTTCTGCCCATCGCCGCTTCTTTAGTGCCCAGAATAGTAATGGGCACACAGTACTCAGGAACTATTTATTGAATGAAAAGATTCTTCCATATTAGAGAATAAATTAAATGTTTACAGGGGAGGTTCAGGACACAAGACCACTTAGATCAGGTTTCATATGGCAAATAATATATTTGATAAATTCAGTATTTTACTCTTTGTCACAGACTTTTATGAAACTTGAAGAGAGGTGATACATGCAAAGCCCTTAAAACAACGCTTAGCACACAGTAAGTATCAATTGTTGTTACAGCTTTCAGAGCACCCGACGCGACACGGAGGATAACTGTTTTGTCTGGTTAGTCCCTCTCTATACAAGGAAATCTATACCTTTATAAAGGTGAGAACACTGAGCATGGCACCTTAAATGTTTTCCTTAAAATCAGTCTGAAGTAAAATAAAACACTAACAATAAAACTAAGATTTACTGAGTACTTAGGCTGTCACTTGGTTCTTTATGCGTATTAACTCATTTTATCCTTACAACAACCCATCTGAGGTGGTTACTCTTATCATAGAGGAAAAAAGAGGCCCAGAGACTTTAAATAACTTGCCCAAGGCTGCAAACCTCTAAGTGGAAAAACCGGGATGCAAGTCAAATAGTATGGCTCGGGAGCCAGGTCTCTTTCCTGCTGTGTCCTTATGGTCTCAGGATTTAAGTATATTTACATTTCTGTACGAAAAGACTCTAGGTCTCTTCCCATGGCAACATACTGTAATACTCAGATGATATGCTTCTCTCAGAAGATGCATGAGTATATTATAATTCTCTTACTTTCATTTTTTTCAGGCTCTGTGTTCTTGGGTTCCGGGTCATGAGTCATATCCACCTCTCCTTTCATTAGTATGGTCACATAATGGTAATTTTCTTTCTCAACAAAGGAATTCACAACTGAGGCAAAGTGAACATTTTTCAGGTGAAGAGCTGCTTCTTCCCAGGTTTCCCTTTGAGCACATTCTTCCCACGTTTCACTGGAAAACAGAAGCATACCACTGTATTCAATTCTGTTTATGTAATTTACTTTTTTGCCATGGAAATTCTTAGCTAGGAATTTCTAGTGTAAAGCAAGAAGAACTGTAACTGGCTCATGCTTTAAAATAATCAATCAACAACCCTGCCTTTGACATTCTCTTCATCTGAAGTATAAGGTATTTGAAGTTATCTGAAGACCAAAAGGACTTCATATTGAGCAAAAAAAAAAAAAAGAACATTTAGCCAATTCAGCACTCGTTCACATGCCTGGAAGCCGAATGCAATCAGGAGACAGTTTGATATACCAGTTAAGAGCACAGGCTGGGATGCCTGGGTGGCTCAGTCAGTTAAGCATGTGCCTTCAGCTCAGGTCATGATCCCAGGATCCTGGGATCGAGTCCTGCATCATCGGGCTCCTTGCTCATGGGGAGCCTGCTTCCCCCTCTGCCTGCAGCTCCCCCTGCTTGTGCTCTGTCTCTGTCTCTCTCTCTGAAAAAATAAATAAAATTTTTAAGAAAGAAAAAAAAGAGCACAGGCTTTGGAGTTAGCTAGACCTAGGTTTGATTTCAAAGTCCATTACTTTCTATCTTGGACAAATAAAGAGATAATGCCACTCTCTCACTGGGTTGTTATAGGTGTATCAAGAAGTGGATGATGTCTTTTCCTGCAGTCTCACAATTTTTGATTAAGCCTCAAAATTGAGGACAAGAGGCAATAAACACCTCTAAGTTCTAAAGAGTATGGCAAAAGACCAAACAGATGCCATCTAAACTCAAAAGTTTCCAAAGGCCAGAGTAGTCTTTTGACCTTCACCCCACCCAGTCTACATAATAAAAAAGAGAGATTTTTGGGAGGGAGGGAAGTTATGAATTTTCTTTTTTTTTTTTCCAAATATTTTATTTGTTTGACAGAGAGAGACACAGCGAGAGAAGGAACACAAGCAGGGGGAGTGGGAGAGGGAGAAGCAGGCTTCCCACTGAGCAGGGAGCCCGACGTGAGCTCGATCCCAGGACCCTGGGATCATGACATGAGCCGAAGGCAGACGCTTAACGACTGAGCCGCCCAGGGGCCCCAAAGTTATGCATTTTCAAGCATAGTAGCAATGTTTCCCTTCCTCCTGATGAGGGGACAACTCTGCCCCAAAGCCAAGTGAGAGGTGCTCCAAGAAAACTGGTCAGAGATTGGGTGTGACTTCCAAGGAGACACTGGTGTGTTACTCCCCTGCTAAAGACATATGGAGCTGCGGAAACTCAGGCTGTGCACCAGAGTAGGGGCGGTAGAAAGGTAAGAGCTCTTCGGTAAGTCTAAAATGTGTCCCTTGATGTTTAGGGATGCATGTGAAGACAGAGACTGAGGCTTATTCCCACCTTGAGAATTTGGAAAGCAGGAGACTGGCTAGAGAAGCCCATGATGAATGAGCAAGAGAAAAGGGTGACAGTGAAGGCATTATTTTCGATTGTGAATTTCCTCTGGGCCCAACAGATGCTACAAGAGACAACTGGGCACCGCAGCATAAAGAAAATGCAAGATAGTGTGCTAAGCAAAAGCTAAATCAGTCACCTATGTCAGAAAACTGTGCAGTATAGACATCCTTATAGGACTTCCAACCAACCAACGAATATATGCTGAGAAAGAGAGCACACCTGTGAATACTGCATCCAGACCGTACCCATGGGGGGATCACAGCAGCACTATTTTTTTTTTTTTTAAGGATTTTATTTATTTATTTGACAGAGAGACAGCGAGAGAGGGAACACAAGCAGGGGGAGCGGAGGAGGGAGAAGCAGGCTTCCCGCTGAGCAGGGAGCCCGATGCGGGGCTTGATCCCAGGACCCTGGGATCATGACCTGAGCCGAAGGCAGACGCTTAACGACTGAGCCACCCAGGCGCCCCCACAGCAGCACTAGTAATGTAAAAAGTCTGGCTCCCTCCCTTCCTCCCCAGCATCCTGGAGAAGGAAGGAAACCAGAAACAGTGAGAAGAGGAGGAGGCCCTCCTCTTCTCTCCTTTTCCCCACTACAGGGGAGAGACAAATGCTTGGAAGTGGATCACAATGACCGAAGTGTGATTTATTTTTATAATCAAGTGACAGGAAAACAATAGAATTTGCAGGAAATGTCTTGGAGCAGCAGAGAAGGGAGAGACAAATCATGTTTAAAGACAATGGAAGGAGAAAATAAAGCCATTTCCTATCTGTTTCCCATCAAACTTAGCCCAGTCAGTGTATCAGTCATATAAAGATAAGTGAAAGCATACATGTGAAGAGCTTAGCATAATATCTAGCACTTAGTAAAAGCTCATTAAAGTTCAATTCTGGCTTTTATCATTGAATATCTGAGTAAAGATTCCAATACTTTATTGTGTTATTATTAAGCTATCTTTAGCCATTGCTCCAGTAATTATACATTCTAACTAGTGCTTAGTTTGTGACCTAATGCCTATTAACAATTGACCAAGTACAATATAGTGTGCCCGAAATTTTATTAGTTATTAACTGATGGCTTATCTTAATTATCTAAAAATGATAAACTTATTGATGCTTTTTAAAATCCTGAAGACCATTTAAAAAATTCCATGTGCTACGAGATAAGAATTCCATGTTTCATAAAAGACAAAGTCTGGTTAAAGGGAACTAGGATCAAACCTCTACTTCTAACTAGCACTTTATAACAAATAGGTGGATTAGAAGAATATAGTCAGAATGTATGAAATTCTCCGAATGACCCAAATTCTTCAACATAGCATGGAAAGAAAGGGAAAGGGGGGGTGGATTACTGTTGGATTTGGAGACTTAAAAAAATTTATCAACCCCAAAGTACATGTAATATGTACTCCTCCTTTGATCTCGATTGGTACGAAACAATAAAAAGACATTTTCAAGACAATTGGGGAAAACGGTACAGACTGGGTATCACAGGTTATTAAAGAATTACCTTGAGGTGTGAAAATGGTATTTTGTTAAGGTGGAAAAACGTGTTTACGTCTCTTGAAAAGCCTATTACAGATACATACTGAATTATTTAGGGGTGGTATAATAAATGTCAGTTTTCCTTTAGACAGAGTCTAGAAAACAAGGAGCTGTTTTAGGTGTGTCTGTTGAGAGGGAGCAATAAAGATGAAAGAACAAGCTTAGTAACAGGTATATGAGGATTCACCAACTATTTTCTCTTTTATGCATGTCTGGAACTTTTACACTAATGGAAAAACAAGTGCTAGCTCTGAACGCTTTAGATGCTGTTTATCTGCTGTTGACTTTAACCGTATTCTCCCTTCAGAACCCACCTTTCAGCACAATCCCCGGCTTTCTGCACCCTTGGGTAGACCTGACCCTTAACTACCCGACTTCTTTTGTTGGTCTGATCCATTATCAAACCACAGAATGCCAAAGCAGAGAGGGACATTAAAAAGTGCTTTGTTCCAACTTCCCCACTGGAAAGATGAAGACACTGAGGCCCACAGAGTTCGACTAGCCCATCTGCTTGGTCAGGGTGCAAGTAAATCTGCTCGGGCAGGAAACAGATCGTCCATGCGTGGAAGTTTAAAGCACAGCCAAACCAGCAAATACCTTCACTGGCAAAACTGGACTGCTCGAAGGTTATAAAGACCCACTTTCCGTCCCTTACGTGCAAGAACTAGAAAAACGCACGACACACACCAGCTCGCAACCGTGACGCCAGAAGAAGAGGACTGTGCTAGCGGGACTCAACACCTAAGCCAGCTCCTTCCCCAGCCTCCCTAGCTCAGTGCCCCGCTCCCAGCGTGCACCTGGGGTGGGCGGGGTTTATCAGCCAGAGGGGGCGAGCAGAGGAACGCGCGAGAAGACGCAGCGTCAGCGTGCACGCAAAGACGCACGGACGCACGCAAAGAGTTCATCCTTCCCCTGCACGTTGGGCTTTCCCTGGGTGACCCCTGTAGCTGCTCACCCGAACTCCAAATGGCCTCCAGGAAGTTGAAAACTGCCGGCTCCAACTGACCCTTTCCTCTTGCCCAGGAGGACACAACGAGGATGCTGGCTGCTAATTACCACTACGCCTATCCCGACTCCAGGACGCCGCTGGGGAGGCTCCAGGCGGGCGGTCATCGCGCCCCCGACAGAGGCCGGGGGAAGTGACGTTTGCCCCGCCCCCTGGGCCGCCAGCCCTCGGGGAGCCTGCGCTGGCGAAAAACCGAAGCCAGAGTCCAGGGGCTTGCCTTTGTTTGCTGTCTCTGCTTCACGCGGTGGTCTCAGCTTATGAAGCTAGTGATTCCTCTCCAAGGATTGCCTGTCAAGGTTTTGGTTTAAGTAATGCTACTTACTGTTGCACTTTCAACATTTACGAAACATACCTGATATGGGAAACCAGGGCAAAAGAAAAATTAAATTTCCTTACTACTTACCGCCCACTGATCGTCCTTGAAACAGGCAGAGTGACATTCCTCTAGGAACTCAATTTCTTCAATGTTAATACTTTGCTAAGGGCAAGAGGCATTCTTAGTCTGAGGATCCCCCCTGCCCCCCATCCTATAAGTCTTCTTGAAGATACAAAAATTCCTTTGGAAATTTCCTTTATCTCCATCCCCCTAGATGTATGTTGGTAATCATCCCCCAAACATATGGCCCACTGATAGGCTTCTGAAGGGTCTCATGACTGAGTTTTTATTAAACCATAGTAAATGACCTTTCCCTAACAAGCCCCCTCAGGATCCTGGAAACCTTGTTTCCAAAATACCTTGGAGGTTTGTACTGTCCCTAACCTCCTCCCAATTAAAGTATATAATCAGTCATCCCTCACAACCCCAGTATAGCTCTTTCTGCCCATAGGTCCTGTCCTCCTGCTTTAATAAAACCACCAAAGACTTACCAAGAATTCTTTCTTGACCATTTGCTCTGAACCCCAATTTCTTCATCAATATCTACTCTCCGATTCCTCCAAACTATGCATTTACCAGCCATCTGCTTTCATAAACTTCTGTGCCTTGCACATCCTATTTCTTTTTTTGTTTGGATGAGCTTCCCCACCACAGTAAATTCATTCTAGCTATAGCTCAAGTCAATATGGTACCAGGGCAAGGACAAATGGCATAGAAACAACCTGGTATAAATTATTGAGAGTATTAACATGGAAAAAAATTAAGGGCGATCAATAAATTGTGCTGGGAGGAGCTAGTTATTTGGGAGGAAAGAGAGAACCTGTTCCAGATGTTCACACACCATGCACCGACCAAAAAAATCCCAGCTGAATCAGAGTTGTAATGAAAACGAACTAAAAATGAACAAATGACTAGTCTCTGGATGGGGAGGATTTACTTTTTTTCATTAATATAAATCAGGTTTTACTTCTACCAAAGTAATGTGCATATAATTTAAAAACTCAAATGGTAGAGAAACAAGTTAGGATGAGTAGGGATGACTTTATCCACTAGTCCTGCTTTCATTCACCTTTAGCTCTTTGAACTATTATTCCTGATATTTGTCTACATATTTCAAGTAATATGTTTATTCTTCATGTTCTGATAAATGACTAAACATTTGTATAGCATGTTTCCTTCCACCCACAAATACGTCCTTTAATATGTTATGCACCACAAAGATATTCTATAATATTTTCCCAAATAAAAATTGGCAACACATAGAAAGGATAATGTATCATAACTGAATGGAGTTATTCCCAGAAATACAAGGTGGGCTTAATATTTGAAAAATCAATCCATGTAATTTATGACATTAAAAGAGAGAAAAAGGAAACACATATAATCATTTTTTTTATAAAGATTTTATTTATTTATTTGAGAGAGAGAGAATGAGAGACAGCATGAGAGGGAGGAGGGTCAGAGGGAGAAGCAGACTCCCTGGCAAGCAGGGAGCCCGATGCGGGACTCGATCCAGGGACTCCAGGATCATGACCTGAGCCGAAGGCAGTCGCTTAACCAACTGAGCCACCCAGGCGCCCCCATATAATCATTTTTTAAAGAGTTTATTTGAGAGGGAGGGAGGGAGAGAGAGAGAGAGCAAGCAAGAGCACAAGAGCACGGGGAGGGAGAAGCAGAGTCCCCACTGAGGAGGGAGCCTGATGTGGCGCTCAATCCTAGGATGCTGGGATCATGACCTAAGCGGGAGTCAGCTGCTTTATCCAGAGCCACCCAGGTGCCCCAACACATATAATCATCTTAATAGATGCAGAAAAAAACTTGAGAAAATTCAGTACTTATTAATGATTTTTAAAGAGTTAAGCAAACTAGAATTAAAGGAAATTTTAACAACCTGATATAGGGCATTTACAAAGACTTACAACTAACATCATATTTAATGGTTGTTATGGGCTGAGTCATGCCCCCCCCCAAATTTGTATATTGAAGTCCTAACCTGCAATACCTCAGAATATAACTGTATTTAGAGAATAGGGCCTTTAAAGAGGTAATTAAGTTAAAAGGTCATTAGGGTGAATCCTGATCCAATATAACTTGTGTCCTTAAAGAAGAGGAGATTAAGGCAAACGTAGACGGGGAAAATCCATGTAAAAACACAGGGAGAAGACAGACATCTGCAAGCTAAGGAGAGAGGCCTCAGAAAAAGCCAACCCCACTGACACCTTGATTTTAGACTTCTAGATTCCACAACTGTGTGAAAATAAATGTTATTTAAGCCAGTTAGTTTGTGGTACTTCCTTATGGCAGCCTTAGCAGACTAATACAATGGTGAAAGACTAAGATTTGAGAGAAGCAAAGATACCACTTTAAGTCATCACATTGCTGGAGGTTCTAGTTAGTGCAGCCAATAAAATCAAGAAATAGTAAAAGATAGTTAAATCGGAAAGAAGTAACTGTCTTTAATCACAGACAATCTTAAGGAATCCACAAAAAAGCTACTAAAACAAATAAATGAGTTTAGCAAGTTCATAGGATTCTAGGTCAATATATAAAATCAATTATATTTCCATATACAGATAGTCCCCAACTTATGATGGTTCTATTTACAGTTTTTTGACTTTATGGTAGTGTGAAAGCAGTACACATTCAATAAAAACCATAACTTGAATTTTGAATTTTTATGTTTTCCCAGGGTAGCGACATGCAATGTGGTACTCTCTTACGATGCTGGTCAGCGGCAGTGAGATACAGCTCCCAGTCCGTATACAACCATTCTGCTTTTCACTTCCAGTACAGTATTCAATAAATTACATGAGATCTTCAATGCTTTACTGTAAAATAAGTAATAGTAAATAATATTTAATAAATTCAGAAACTGAATTTAAAAAACAGTATCATGGAAAATATAAAATATTAAGGGATACGTTTAGCAAAAGATGTGCAAAACCTGTACACTGGAAACTATTAAAGTTACTAGGGGAAATTAAATAAAAGGAGAGAACTACCATGATTATGGATCCGAAGACTACATATTGTTAAACTGTCAAGTCTCTTCAAATTGATTTATATGGATTCAATGATATCCCAACCAAAATACCAGAAGGCTTTTTTTTTCCCAGTAGAAATTGACAGACTGATTTAAAAATTTACACAGAAATGCAGAGGAATAGAATAATCAAAACAATTTTGAAAAAGGAAAAACTTGGGGGATTCATACTTCCTGATTTCAAGACCCAGGATAATGCCACACTAATCAAGAGAGTGTGGTATGTATGTATGTATGTATTTATTTTAGAGAGAGAGCAAGCACAAGTGGGGAGGAGCAGGGGGAAAGGGAGAGAGAGACTCCTAAGCAGGGTTCATGCCCAGAATAAAACCTGACATGGGGCTTGATCCCAGGACCCTGAGATCATGACCTGAGCTGAAACCAAGAGTCAGACGTCTAATCAACTGAGCCACCCAGGCACCTGTAGAGTGTGGTATTTATTAAAGCATATACATATAAATCAATGGAACAGAATGGAGAAGCCAGAAATAGACTTTTTTAACAGATGGTGCTAGAGCAACAAAAACAAAAGATCATTTATACTTGATGCCACATATAACAGTACATTCAAAATGGACTATTCCTAAATAAAAACACCTAAAAGTACAAATTTTCTATAAGAAAATATAAGAGAATATTGTGATCTGGATTAGGCATAGATTTCCTAGATAGGACACCAAAGGCATGATCTGTTAAAAACAATTGATAATTTGGACTTCATCAAAACTTAAAACTCGGGTGCCTGGGTGGCTCAGTTGGTTAAGTGACTGCCTTCAGCTCGGGTCATGATCCTGGAGTCCCGGGATCGAGTCCCGCATCGGGCTCCCTACTCGGCAGGGAGTCCACTTCTCCCTCTGACCCTCCCAACCCCCCCCCTCATGTGCTCTCTCTCTTGGTCTCTCTCTCTCAAATAATAAAATAAAATCTTTAAAAAAAAAAAACAACTTAAAACTCACTCTCTTTGAGAGACACTATTAGGGATGGATTGTATTTCACCCCTCCCCAAATATATTTAATTATGGGGACTTTGGGAAGTAATTTGACTTAGATGAGGTCATAAAGGTGGGATCCTCATGATGGGATTATGCCTTTACTTTTTTTTTTTTTTTTAAAGATTTTTTTTATTTTTATTTATTTGAGACAGAGAGAATGAGATAGAGAGAGCATGAGAGGGAGGAGGGTCAGAGGGAGAAGCAGACTCCCTGCTGAGCAGGGAGCCCGATGCGGGACTCGATCCAGGGACTCCAGGATCATGACCTGAGCGGAAGGCAGTCACCTAACCAACTGAGCCACCCAGGCGCCCGGGATTATGCCTTTACAAGAGACCAGAGAGCTTGATCTGTCTTTCCCCAACATGGGAGGACATAAGAAGAAGGTGGCTATCTGTACACCAGAAAGAGGGCTCTCACAAGGAGTTGAATCTGCTGGCACCTTGATCGTGGACTTAGCAGCCTCCAGAACTGTGAGTAACAAATGCCTGTTGCTTAGGCTGCCCCGTCTATGGTATTTTATTACAGAATCCTGGGCTAACTAAGATCTAAACTATGTTTCAAAATGAAGACAAGCTACAGACTTAGGAGAAAAATGTGCAAAGCACATTTCTGATAAAGGACTTGGATACAGAATATGTAAGGAATCCTCAAAACCCAACAATAAAGCTAACAACCCAGTAAATAAATGGGCAAAATTATTGAACTGAGATTTCACCAAAAAGCGATATGGGTGGCAAATAAACACATGCAAATATGTTCAACATGATGAGTCATTAAAAATTTAAACTACATTGAGGTACCTGTATACATCTATTAGAATGAATAAGATTTTTTTTTTTAATCACAAAGACTGGTAATACCAAATGCTGGAAGTCCAGTTAGAACTCTCACACAAATCTCTTGTCAAATAAATAAATAAGGGAGTGCTGGGTGGCTCATATGGTTAAGCATCTGCCTTCAGCTCAGGTCATGATCTCCAGTTCCTGAGATCGATCTCCCAGCTCAGCAGGGAGTCTGTTTCTCCCTCTCCCCCTGCTTGTGCTCTCTCTGTCTCTCTCTCAAATGAATAAATAAAATCTTAAAAAAATAAAATAAAATAGTGATTTATAAACACACATACACAAACTTTAAAAAAAGTTTATTAAAAAAATAACTCTCACACATTGTTGGTGGGAATACAAAATGGTACAGCCACTTTGGAAAGCAATTTATTGTTTCATATAATGTTAAGCATAGGTTTATCATACAACTCAGCAATCCCATTCTTAGATATTTACCCAAAAGAAATGAAAACTTATGTTCTCTTCAGGACCTGTATGCAAATGTTTTAGTGGCTTTATTCATAATAATCAAAAACTGTAAATAACTCATGGTCTTCAACTGGCAAAGGGATAAATCAGCTGTAGTACATTCATCCAGTGTAGTAAATTCAGACAATAGAAAACTACTCAGCAATATAAAGGCACAGACTTCTGATACATTTAACATGGATAAACTTACATTATACTAAGTGAAAGAAATCAGACATAAAAAGCTACCATGTGTATGATTCCATTTCTATGACATTCTTTTAGAGGCAAAACTACAGACATAGCAAGAAGTTCAGCTTTGCCTGGGGCTGAGCACGTGAGGAGGTTGACTAAAAGGGCATGAGAGATGTGGGTGAAGGAACTGTTCTATATCTTGATTGTGGCAGTGATAACATGGCTACGTGTTGGTCAAAACTCAGAATTATACACTAAAATGGGTGAAATTACTATATATATATTATACCTCAGTAATCCAATCTAACTTTAAAAAAAAAAGCCAAAAAAGAAAAATGCAATCTGGAGTTACGGAAAGAAAAAGTTGAGTTGGCAGTTCAGCAGTGGAGAGCTTCAAGGCAGCACAGAGCTAAGCTGCCCTATTTTACCAATGTTAAAAGTTGTCATTCTTGTGTGTGGAGTTATTCACTGGAGATTATGGTGTTTCCTGGGAGCTAGCCTTAGGATGGAGCCTGAGCTCGGTGGGGGGGGGGGGGGGGGTGGAGTGTGTGTTCAAGGTCACAGGCATCCTGTTAAGGAGAGTAGGCTACTCCTAACACATAGTAGGAAGTCAGGGGCTAAAGGGAGTGGTGGGCGAGGACAGCCTGTGACGTTCAGGAGTCACATTTAGTAGCCAGTTTAAAGTTTTCCTTTATTGGGTTTATAATTCCATTTTACTATCCTGAAGCCTTCAATAAAGTCTGTTTACATGTTACAGGCTGGTCTTAACCTATGCTTTGAAGAGTTGTGTAAAGATGTGAAAAAAGAATAGCATCAGGCCCAAGACGCACTGAGGTCAAGGAGAATGTCTTTGATCTCAAAGTTCTGGGGACTAGGAGCAGTGACTGACATGTAAGTGCCCTATAGATGAATACTTGAACAGAAGCTTCTCTCCTTATTATTGATGTGGAGAACAAAGGCAAAAGAAAAAAAAATAAACTTCCTTAAACTTACAGCCCATTGATAAGTATTTGGGACAGGCAGTGTGACCTTCCTCCAGGAACTCAACTGCCTCAATGTTAATACTTTGCTAAAGGCAAAAGGCAAGCTTAGCTTGACATTAGTCTGACCTCCAGGATCCTATAAGTCTACTTTAACTTATGAAAGTCCCTTGGCAACTCCCTTTATCTCTACCCATTCTGCCACTGCAAGATATATGCTAGCAATAATCCTCCAAGCTTATGGCAAACTGATAAACATCTGAAGAGTCTCTTAACTAGGGTTTTACAGGACAGTAGTAAATGACCTTTTCCTAACAACAGCTAGCCTCTCAAGGTCCTGGATACCTTGCTTCTAAATTCCTTAGAGACTCACACCATCCCTAACCCTCTCCCAACTTGAAAGTATGTAATCAGTCACTCATGACCCCAGGGAAGCTCATACTGCCCATGGTTTCTGTTCCTGTGCTTTAATAAAACCACCCTTTTTGCACCAAAGATGTCTCAAGAATTCCTTCTTGACTGTTCGCTCCCGAACCCCAACATTTCACATCAATTATCAGTATAACAAAATAGTTTCAATGTATTTAAGCAAATAGAAAACAATTTTTTCCTGAAATATTTATGTATATGTAAAAAGGTGGCATGATTCACATGAAATACAAATAGTGATGAAGGGAAAAAAAGACACCAAACTGATGTTTATGAATCATACAAGAGAAGTGTAAATCAACCCACTTAGTTGTCACTCTATTTTAGGGAATCCACATATCACAATTCCCTTCTGCAGGGTTTCCATCTAGGTGACCAAGGTATATCAGCAGTTCCTGCAGCATTAGAACCTAACAGAGCTTTGTATTGCCACATCTCCTTCATAGTTTATTCAGATTCCCAGCTAAAGGGTAGGGTAGCCAGGCAAAGGGCCCCTCCCCTGCCCAATTCCAGGACTTTATTGGGAGAGCACTGTTCTCCTCCCAGCCTGTCCTGTGTTTGATATTCAAAGCTGTATATAACTCACGCACCCACCTGATGGTTTTACGCAGCATGGTGTTGTATGCATTAAGGCAGAATTTAAATTTAACAAATTTAACTCACATCACAACTCAGATGCACAAAAATAATGACTTTCTTTCTCTTTCTCCCTTCCTTCCTTTCATTTTTTTCCCTCAAATTCTTTGTCACTAGTTGGCATATGGGTCTGTAGAGAATTCATTACATATTCAGTCTGGTTCAAGACAGTCCAGCCTAATAATTTAGTCAGGCCCCTTTAAAATCACATTCAGTTTATCTTGGTTTCAACAGCTGGCCTCTCAGTCACCTTTCTCCCTCTTATTTTTACTTAAGACATCCAGATGTATGAAGTTGTGTGTGGCTTGTGACATACTGTAACACTTTTGGAAGACAGTTTCCTTGAGTCCATGTGGACTTAACATGTGCCCAAGGATCAGGCAGGTAAGAAATCTGGAGTCCTCACATAACAACCAAGGGTGGCTGAAAGCCCCCCTCTGCCTGACTATACCATGTTACCGAGTGCGTTCTGGTTCCGGAGATTCTTCAAGGCAACCTTCTCTCAGAGCCTGAAAGTGGAAGTGTGACAAGACTGGGGCAGGACAAATCTTCTGCCTTCAACATTGCTCCCAGTGGAGCAGTGATGCCAAGTTCATTTCATATTTTCATATGTAGGAGAGAGATGAATATTTGTGTACATCGGAAGTTGAATTCTATTATTAATCTTATTACATCAAGTGCCAGAAAATCAACCTCTGGCAAATCAGGATCTATCTCCCTCCCACCTCCTTAGATCCAGGAGATAAATGCAGTGACAGATGAGCAGGGAAGAGCTAGTCTTTGGTACTGTTAGATAACTAAGCTGACATTGTCACATTCCTCTTCCAACATGCTCTGCGTCATTGTTCTTTAGAGGTCTATCCTTACATGTTTTCACCTGCTGTCTCTCCATGCTTGCCTACATAGCTGTCAAGGTTCTGGAAGCCCTTGCAGGCTTCCCCAGCTTTGGTGGGGTGGGTACAAATCCTGGGAATATGATTCAGCTCCATTTGCAGGGGTACACCAGCCTGCCAGAGGTTTCCACTTCTTCTGTGCCACCTGTGTGCTCAGGGGATTTTGTGTCTTCTTCCAATATATCTTGTTTTAGATCCCCCAAACTCTTTGGGGGTGGTAGAATAACCTTTCATCCTGGACACAATGGCATTGGGGAGTATACGACACGGGGGCTCTCCTCCAGGAACCACCAGAGTGTCTTGCTTCCCTCCCACTTTCCTCTCTCCATATTCTCTAGGGAAGAGGTAATTCCAGTTCTATTTCTGAGGCATAAACTTTCCTTGAGTCCTTGGTTCTGGCTTTTGAAACTTGAAGTTCAGTCTCTTGCAGGTCTCAGCCTTTGCATTTACGTCTCAAAGTCTGTCCTCTGATGGTCTGCACCATCATTTTTTCCTTTAGGTAGTGAATACTATTAATAAATGAAGTGAAAGGTAAAAGGTTAATGAAAATGATAAGATGATATGAATCTTAGTTATTTTCTCAAATTCTCATCTTGCCATTCGGAATTGGGTTCAGATGTTGTGCTGGAACAACTAAGTAAAAGCTATGACTGTGGGCAAGTTATTTATTGTTTCTAAACCTCTGTTTTCCCTTCTGTAAAATGCAGGACTGTGAGGATTACTAAGATGTATTTCTCTCTGTCTTTTGCTACTGCCATTCTAGGGTGGTCTAGATAAGTGTTCCTAATATTCCTTTTGAGGCTTTAAAAGAACTAAGAGAAATCCTGTGTAAACATACAGTTGTCCCATACTCTGTTACTCCTTCCTTCACTCCTAAACTCTATATAAATCTGGTAACTGTTTCTTTCTCCGGCACAGATTGGATGGGTAAAATGGAATAAGTTGAAAACCAGAGAATTCTGAAAATGTCTCATGGCAAAATAAAGGATAGAAAAAAATGTATGTAAGAATCTGGCACCAAGGGTGCCTGGGTGGCTCAGTCGTTAAGTGCCTGCCTTCTGCTCTCAGGTCATGGTCCTGGAGTCCCAGGAGACAGTCCTGCATCCGGCTCCCTGCTCAGCGGGAAGCCTGCTTCTCCCTCTTCCACTCCCCCTGCTTGTGTTCCCTCTCTTGCTGTCTCTCTCACTGTCAAATAAATAAAATCTTAAAAAAAAAAGAGAGAGAATCTGGCACCAAAAACTAAGTGTTCAGTAAATCGCCATTATTCACTCAGTCATCAATAGAAGTTCAGGGTAAGCCAATATATTGGAAGTTGTTTCTACAGTACTTGGTAATTCTATTAATTCTATAGTTAACAATAGGACAATTTATTCCAAGTGTTTCATTTCTCTGTAAAAAAATTTAGCAAGAGTAATTTGGACTACATTTCAAACTTGCCTCCTTCTTTTTGTATGACTTACAATACAAACCAAACCTCTTTTCTGTATCTTGGTGAATTGTCATACTTGTTTCTAAGTTTGAATCTGTCTCCAACATTTTATCCATTGCATTTTCAGGGTCATTCATGGCAGCCACTTTTCTCATCTCTGTCGATAAGTTTGCATTCAATAACTGGCTACATATTTAGAATCTCTCGAATCTAGATGGTGTTAACACTGATAGGTAGGGCTAACATTTCCAAGTCAGCTCTTTCTTCTATAATCCCATTTACATTTGTTTCAAATACTGCAAAGTTATTTGTAAAGTGAGTTAAAAGATTTTTTTAAAGTTTTTATTTTAATTCCAGTTAGTTAACATACAGTGTTATATTAGTTTCAGGTGTACAATATAGTGATTCAACACTTCCATACATCACCCAGTGCTCACCACAACAAGTACACTCCTTAATCCCCATCACCTAACCAATAGAATTTAGATAAGGCTTTGCTCTGGGCAATAAAATGTGGAGCGTATAATAATTTAATAATTTTAAAGGACTGAAAAAAATTAAAGTCTCTCCGTCAGGAAATTTCTCTTCCCCTTTTTCCTGCACACCACACCCATCCTTAATCTCCAAGTAGAGGTAGAGATAGACAAAGTGGGAGACTACAGGTCAAGCATAAGAATAACATTGCACGTGAAGAATATTTTTCCCCCCGTCTTCATATACTCTCCCCCTACCCTCCACCTCTGCATGTTCTACTTAATACATTCTGCCTACTAATTTCTAAGATCCTTGTAGAAAAAAATTACAAAAGTGTTTGCTGTAGAAAAAGTAGTTTCTTAGTAAAGCAATTTCATTTTTTAAGGCTGACTGCCTGATGATGAAACAAGGTTAGCAGGTAGGAGTCCCAACATTTTACCTCACTGAATTCTTTTAGTAAGGTATCAAGGCATAAAGAGCTCTGAACACAGTCAAGGAGTGCTGAGGAAGGAGTGCACCTCTGCCCCTTGCTTAGGCTTCTAAAGGAGCCAGTCCCACACCATCTGCATGTTCTCTTTCTCACTCCTTGACTTATTCCATATTTCTGCTGCTGCTTTTTCTGTTTTTAAGCTAGGGTCGAAGAGGACATACCAGGGGAGATGTTTAATGGATCACCTGTGACCCAGACTTGAAGGGTATGAAGCCAGTCAGGCTCCTACCAGGGGTAGAGCCTTACATCTTATTTTAGTACATTGACTTATTCTGAGTTTACCATGTGCCCTTTAAATAACTGGCCTTGGACTCAGATGGTTTGTTGTACCTGGTAGTTCAACTGCTGTGTTTACTAGCAATTAAAAACAAATGGCTTGAAAATAAGTATGTCCTATTCATATCTGATGAGATACGTGTTTCCAACAGAAACTGGTAGGTCCCAGGCCCAGCTTTTTGGACAGATTATCCCGATTTTATTTGATTGGCAATGATTGGCAGTTGAAGAGTAGAGCAAGAGATTTGAACTACCAATGTCTCTTTCCCACTCTCCCTATTTCTAACTGCACATAGTATATCTTTTAGTGATGAGGAGAGCTTTGAGGACAGTCCTCCATGAGTGCCAATGAAATGAAAAAGTCCTTGAGAAAGTTTTGCCTTTAAGAGCTCAGAGATTTTGGGGGCTGCAAAAAGCCCCTTCCCATTCCCTCAACTGATAGGCTGCTGCTTTAGATTCCCTTTTTTCTTTATACAGTGTTGTTCTGTGCATCAGGCCACTGTGCTTCAGAAGCAGCTCTGCCAGAGCCTGTACAATGCTTGTCAGCCACTCCCATCTATTCCTGGGTTAACATCTTTTACACTGAAAACTCTTCAACACAGTTGGTTAGGTGTCTGCCTTCCGCTCAGGTCATGATCCCAGACTCCTGGGATCGAGGCCCGCAACGGGCTCCCTACTCAGCGGGGAGCCTGCTTCTCCCTCTGCCTGCCGCTCCCCCTGCTTGTGCTTTTTCTCTCTCAGATAAATTAAAAAATAATAAATAAAACTAGATATCCAGAGGAGAATAAGGCTCCAGTCATTTGTCCAGTGGTCAAGTCTTGATGGGGCACACGTCTCATCTCAGGGTTTTCAATGTTTAGTGTGTGTATCTCATTCACCTGAGAGCTCTAAGAAATCCTGACTCCATCCTCAGGTGGGTCTGGTGAGGGAAATTTTCCTAAAGCTTCCTAGGCGATTCTGTGTGCCATTTGGATTGGTAACTAGTGGCTGATAGTCTTTTTTTTCTTTTTTGAAGGTAGAATCGCTCTGTTTTATTCACTGCTGTATCAACGCAAACTTTGGCACAAAGCAGACACTGAGTACTTATTTTTTGAATGAACCCCATCTTACAGATAAGGCAACTGAGGCTCAGAGAAGTTTAGATCGCACAGATGGCAACGCTGGTCATTTTTCCAATACCACATCTTACCACTTTACCAGGAAGTGTTCAGGTTGCTTTCTGTCACAGGTTGGATTACTGAGGCTGCGGTGCTGATATCTGAAGGTTAAAATTTGCTCTGTGCGAGTCAAGCCCAACCCGCCTTGAGCTGGCAATTCTGCTGAGGGAATCCGCTTTTGCAGAGTTAACCCCAGGTCCCGCCCGCCTGGGTGGGGCCAGGGCTTGGAGTGCGGGTCAGGAGCAGCTGGGTCGCCGGCCGCCTCGCGCCTCTGCGCCTGCGCACGGCGCCGAGGTACGGGGTCGGGCTCAGAAATGGCGGCCTCCATGTTCTACAGCCGGTTATTGGCCACAGCCGCCCTTAGGAGCCGCGGGTCCCGGCCGGCGCTGCGGGCCGCCGCCCAGGTATTGCGGCCCAGCCCGCTCTCGCTTCGAGGGTCGGCAGGAGAAAGGGCGAGGTGGGAGACCTGGCTCCTGTGGGCGAGGTTTGCGGGGATGTGAGGCCCGGCTCGGGGTCATTTCGCAATAGGTGACATTGGGTGACATGGGGGTGCCCAGTCGGGCCCGCGGGCGCTCGCCCTGGGGTGCTGCCCGCTGTGACTGCGAGCGGGCCCATGTTTGCGTCGCTCTGCTCTGGTCCTCAGCCCGCGAGGAGCCCGGCCATCCGGCTGCGGCTGCTCTCAGTTTCTGAGGGGCGGCGGGCAGGCGGGTGAGGGGGCCCGGGCAGTTTGTGCTGCTTTTTCCGCACCCCGCGCGGTGGGCAGAGGCATCCGTGGCCCTTCTTTGGGGAGGGGGAAGATGCCCTTCAGATGTACTTTTATGTCCCTTGGGAGCTGTCATAGGTGGGAATGTTTTCACAGGACCAGCTTGCTGACCGGCCTCTCTTGTGACGAGGCAGGGAAGTTTCCCACCTCCTGCCCCGTGTAGTTGTTTTCTGTTTGTCAGTTTACCAGCTGGGGAAGTAAGACAGTTACCTTTTGGATCACTTCATTTCTGGGTAGAGTATAGCATAATAATCACCAGTTTTTGTTTGTCTGTTTTAATTTTTGTTTTGGAGTGTTTACCGTGTGCCAGGTACTGAGCCAGGCATTTTACTTGTAGTTTCTTGTTAGGCTTTCCAGCAGCACTGTAAGGGCGTCATTAATATCCTCCTCATTGATGAAGAAACTGGCTTAGAGAGCGAGTAATTTGGGCTCCGGCACAAAGCAGGTAGGGTTAAAGCTAAGGCTTAATTCCAGAACTGTCTGGCTCCAAAGCCTGTGTGTTTGAGTCCGCTCTTCAATTTTTTCCAGAAGACTTGGCCTGTTCTTTCCAGCGTCGACACCAAGAAACTTGTGAAAGGGCATGATAGGCTTCTTAAGTCAATTCCAGAGGTTTAGATTATGTTCTGAAATTAACTCCTTAGACATGATAAAAATGAATTGATTTAAACTTTTTTTTTCTTTATTCTCTAAACCTGGAGGCAGTGAATTACATGAGTATGCTTCTTAATAGGAGAAGTGATTTTTTTTTTTTTGGTCTTGAACTTCCTTCTTAGGAGTCTTAAAGAGTGCTGTCTTTCCTTCCTAGGAAACTTGTTCAAGGTCACACAGTGAGTTTAGCAAATACTCTTAAACATTTTGTTTAGTTCTATGACCCTCCTAGTTTCTCTCTGTCTTTTGTCCAGTGTATATCTGATAAAATAGTTCAGGTTGTGAGCAGATGAACTAATTTTAAATATTTTCTCAGTTGTGAATCACATTCCCCAGTAACTACATTTTCCCACTTTTGAATTAATATGATTTAAATTAGGTGAATGATTAAATGGGTGGTGGTATAGGGATTTGGCCAGGAATTGGTGGCCTTTTGGCAGTAGGAATCTTCTAAGTGATAATGTGGAGAAAGACAAAGACTTCAATGTGGGAATCCTTGTGATTCTTCAGGAATATTTTTTACCAGGGTAACTAAAAAAACTGATATTTCAAGTCATAACTTCTAGAGGTGCAAGGAAAGGATTATCAACACTTCAGATATTAAAAAACCTTTAAGGAGGTATAAAAGCTAGCAGCATTACCTTATGAGTACTACTATTCTTTGTGAATATAGATATTTGAAAGAAACTGTAAAAATATACTCAGAGCTTTGTGTCATTGGTTTACCCTGAACTTTTTTTGGAAAAATTTCAAACTGATAGAATGTTCCAGCAATAGTACAGTGAGGACATATATTGCTTTCACCTATATTTAACATTTTGCCGCATTTTCTTTATCTTTAAAAAATTACATTCATTTGCATATATATGTTTATATATGTATGTATAAAATTACATTCATTTATTTTTGCTCAACCATTTAAGAGTAGGTGGCAGGTATTGGCACTTTATCCCTACATAATATTTTACCACACGCCTTTTAAACATAAGGACATTCTCCTAAATAACCACAACATAGTTATCATATTTAGGAAATTTGTAATTATCATACTTTGGAAATTTAGATTTAGATTTCCCCAGTTGTTCTCAAATGTCCTTTATAGATAGTAGTTTATTTATTGATTTTTTTCAAAGATTTATTTATTTATTTGTGAGAGAGCACCTGTGAGTGGGGGGAGGGGCAGGTGGAGAGGGAGAGGGGAAGGGGTCTTCCAGCTGAGCCTGGAGCCTGCTGGGGGCTCCATCTCACCATGAGATCCTGACCTGAGCTGAAGCCAAGAACCGGGTGCTTAACTGACTGAGCTACTCAGGAGCCCCAAGTTTTTTTATTTTCAGACTGGGATCAGGCCTCCGTAGTATTTTTTCTAGTCTTTCCCCTCATTAGGTGCTGCGTAATGACTCTGAATAATCTTATTTGTGTTGTAGGTGTTCATTTACATGCTCATTTACATTAAATGAATTCTGTGGCTGAAACCAAGTTGGTTTTATCCTTTTAGCATCCCTAGCACAGTGTCTGGTATATAGGCATTCAAAAAATGTTTGAGTGTATAACTATTTTTACCAAGCTCTGCTAGGTATTCCCCTTCCCCCCTTATTTTTATTGTTATTTTGAGGTATAATTTATATAAAGTGTACAACTTTGAGTGGGTAGCTAGATTAATTTTTATGTATGTATACATTTGTGTAGCCACCATTCAGATCAAGATATGTAATACTTTCAGCCCTCAGAAGCACCCATATCCTCTCTCCTTATTAGTACTCTCCAACAGAAGGTGACCACTAATTCTGGCTGACTTCTATCACTAATTTTGACTGGTTTTGAACTATATAAAAAGTATGTATTCTTGTGTTTGGTTTCTTTTCCTCAAAATTATGTTTTGAGATTAATCCATTGAGCAACAGGTATTTTTAAAAAATTGCTCTGTAATATCCTGGTATATGAATATGCCATATTTTATTCTGTTGATGGGAGATTGGGTCATTTTCACTTTTTATTTATTATGAATAAGCCTGTTATGCATATTCTTATATATATGCCTTTTGGTAGACGAAGCACTCATTTCTGTTCAGTATATACCCAGGAATGGGATTTCAGAAAGTAGATGTGTACTGAATGGTTTGGGATATTGCTGGTTTTTAATATTGAAGTGAACCTAAATCAGGGAGTTGAGTTACTCTGGGGAAATGTTCTTCAGGATTTTAGCTTACCAGATGAATCAAATAAGTTGTTACTAGGTGTGACTGACTTTTCAGACTTGTGTTTCTCAAACTGTAGGGTGCTTAAGAATCAGGTGAATGACTTGTTATGAATGCAGATTTCCTGAGGCCCATTCCAGAGATTCTGATTTTGTAAATGAGAGTGGGGCCCCAGAATCTGCATTTTTAGACACATTCCAGGTAATTTTGATGCAGATGGCTCATGAACCGCCTTCAAGAAAGACTGTTTAATAAAGCAATAGTTGATAGTCCAGCACTGCACAGTTCTAACCCTCTTAACTGTCTGTAACATGGACTATTAGTAAATGGTTTCCAATATTTTATATTAAAAAGAAATAGACTGTATATATGATCCCTTTAAATTCAATTCTTATGCTATTGTGTGTTTCATATGAGCTGTGTTTCAGTATTCTGCATTCCTGTATAGAGAATGGAAATGTATGGCTAATACTTAAATGTGTAATTTCAGTTCGTTCTTCCAGGGCTTTCATAGCACTTAATTTGTTCTACATATTGTCGTATAAAGTTGATAGGATTGAGGAATTTGGATGATATTTGCGGGCTATGAAATAGAGAGTTTCATTGAAGAAGTCAACTGGAAAGTGGTATCTGGATCAACACCTGTGGGGGAGTGAAGGAAGGAGGATTGAGTAGAGGGAGAAGTAGAAATGTGGTACAGTTGCAGTAGGAACCTTTGCCTTTCCTGTGGGATATCTGGAACTAAGATGGTCCTTCAGAATTATCCCAAATTGGGGTGAAGTGCTAGGACTTCATATCCTTACCTTAACCCCCACTGACCAGTCATTGGATGCAGGCTGACAATGGGAAGGTGTGACTTGGGCAAAGAAGCCAATGAGAGGACTCAGCTGAGAGCTGTCAGTAGCCAGCACTCCCAGCAGCTGGGCTATGAAAGGGGAATCTGAGTAGCACACCACAGTGATCACTACAGATGAAACCAGGGTTTTGAGTCTTGTGTGTATGAAAGAGTAATAACTATCACTCAACTAGGTACCACATATCTAGTGCCAAGCTATTTGTTTGGTGCTGGAAGAATGATGGAGAGAAGAAAGTTGGGAAGGATTTTTGGTTTGTTGGAAAAGATGAGGTTGGTTTTAGATCTGCTGAATTTGGCATTGAGGTAGAAATGCTCTGTAGGTCATTAGGGTAGTGGAGTCAAATAAAAGATAAGACCAGACATGATGAGAAAATAGTTGAAACTACAAGGGTAACATTTGGTATTTAGCTGGTAGGTTAGCTCTTAGGTTATAATTTAGGTACTCTGAATATTATTCTTTGATGATTTAATGTAACGGTTTTATTATAGTTATGAAGAACCAAGTACTGTATATAAAAAAGTATTTTGGGAAGGTGTTTTTAATAAGTTCCAAATTACTGTCATATATAATATGTCCCCAATTTCTTTAGGTTCTGGGAAGTTCTGGATTTTTTAACAACCATGGACTCCAAATACAGCAGCAGCAAAAAAGGAGTCTCTCACTACATGAATACATGAGTATGGAATTGTTGCAAGAAGCTGGTGTCTCCATTCCCAAAGGACATGTGGCAAAATCACCAGATGAAGCTTATGCAGTTGCCAAAAAATTAGGTACTAACTTAAGAAAAACTTAAGCCACTTTGACATGGGCACTTCTGATAAGATGTGAACTTTACTTATAGTTTATAACAGCTTATAGGTTTTATTTTATTTTTTAAAAAATGAATTTTATTTATTTAAAAGAGAAGGTGGAACTTTGTTGACATTCTAAAATTATTATGAGATTATTATGAGCTCCCATAGAGCTAGTAACTTAAGAACCAATTATATTGGAATTAGGAAGCCTTTAAAGTCCTGTTTTTAGTCGGAATATAATTGTGGGGAAGGAAGATCTGTTTAATATTCTGAAGCTTAAAAGACTGGTGTCTGTGATGATTCTTCAAGGAAGTAATGAAGAAAATCTTAGCTGTTTATGTGGTTGTAAAGAGGTCTAATATTCCTCCCCCGACTTTTTTTGACAGGAAAAGTATGGAACCAAGGTGGTGGGAGGGAGGGGAGAAGCTGAGCCCTAGACTGTAAGCTCCATGAGAGCAGGGTTTCTTTGTCTTATTTTGTCCAGTGATACCTCCTAAACTCTTAGAAGAATACCTGGCACTTAGGTAATCAGTAACTATTGATATTTGTTAAATGAATTAAGTACTCGCTCATGTTTATTAGTAGATTCTTTTATTGATAACAGAAAACTTAATAGCTTTTGTTAATTTATATTAATCTCTTATTTAAAAAATATTGACTTTAGAAGATATCCTTCACTTTACATTTTTAATGATTTAATATGAGGCCATAATAATGAGTAATTTACTAGTTATACACTGCATTTTATTTTTAGCAGTATTTAAAATCCCACCAATTTTATGTAGATTAGCACAGTCTGTTGTATGTATACTTGATTAATAAGGCTTTGAATGTGCTTTGGGAAAGACTTTGCTTTTATTAGTATTTTAAGAAGGCAGTGGAGCATTTAAAAATGTTTAAAATTTTTAAAGTTTTACTCTCATTTTGTATTTACTTGTTTCTAGAATGAGTTTTTCTTTTAAAAGTAAGGGCATGTACAAGTTCAGAAATATGTCATATAAGTTATGTTTTTGAATGAGATGACTTGGAAGCATGATTTTTCATTGACAGTTTAATTTTTTGTTAGAAAAAAATCCTTTTTATTCAGATTATAAGCAAACTTCTTTTTATTCATTGAAAGCCTTGTGTAAATTGATACTAATTTTGGTGAAATTTTTGTTAATTAATGGTGACCTGTAGCTTGAACTTGTGCATGGTAAAATATGTGCCTCATTTTTATCTTCAAAACACTGTATATTAGAGGCTCTTAAAGGTCAAGTTTAAAGAAAACTTGTGATTGCACTTTGTATTTCTGTAGTATTTCTTGTAAAGGCTACTTTTTAATAACTCTTCCCTTGAGATTTGATCTTATTTATATGACCTAAACTTTAATTTCTTTTTTATAATTTTTTTTTTTAAGATTTTATTTATTTGACAGAGAGAGAGCGAGAGCAGGAACAGAAGCAGGGGGAGTGGGAGAGGGAGAAGCAGGCTTCCCGTGGAGCAGGGAGCCCGATGTGGGACTCGATCCCAGGACCCTGGGACCATGACCTGAGCCGAAGGCAGACTCTTAACGACTGAGCCACCCAGGCGCCCTAAACTTTAATTTCTAAAGAAGAGTCAGCTAAGTAGAAGGGAAAAGTGGAAATGCATTTGAGAAAGTATAAGGTTTTCTTACTGTACTGTTCTGTCCTTAAGAGTGAAATTTAGACCCTTGACTTTGTTCCTTTATTTTTGTTAGTCTAATCTCTTGAGTGATGATTTTTTGTTTGTTTACCAATTCTTTCCTTTGTAATAATGCTGAAGCTTAAAATGTTTTTCATGCCAGTGTTAGTAAGGCCTGATTTATATTTAATGAAGTTGGTAAAAATTATTTTTTTCTATTTCCAAATTATAATTGTTTTTTCTGTATTTTCCGTATATTTACTCATTTAGTCAAAATTCATTGTTTTGTCAAAAAAAATCTGTAGGAACTCTTTCATAAAACAAATAGGATTTATTTGGATGCCAGTTTCTTGATTTCTTTATTCCTTATAAACTTTAATGATGCTTAAATGATTAAAGGAAGAAAGAATAGTTAACATGTGCAGGGTATACTCTAATTATGAGTATTTCTGGGAAGGCCTCTGGGACCAGGACTTCTATGAAGTAAGGAGCAGGTAGGCAGCTCTGATTTTGAGCCCTTTAGAACAGAAGATATCTTATTCATCTAGAAAGTATGTTTTTGTTAAATAACACTGCAGATGATGATTATAGTATGGAAGTGAGATTAGTGACTAAGGAGGTCTTTTAAATTTAGAGAATCAGAAATGCTACTTTTAAAAGGTATATTTAGTAACTACTATGAAGATGTTGAGGACAGTTTTGTCTTTTGTTGGGAGTCATTAATGTCAGAAGATGTTGATATTTAATGTCAGAAGATGTTGATTATAGGATCTAATTGCACAAGGTATGGTATAAGGTGCCTTAGAAATACACCTGGTTCTGGGCGCCTGGGTGGCTCAGATGGTTAAGCGTCTGCCTTCGGCTCAGGTCATGATCCCAGGGTCCTGGGATCGAGTCCCACATCGGGCTCCCTGCTCCTTGGGAGCCTGCTTCTCTCTCTCGCTCTCTCTCTCTCTGTCTCTCATGAATAAATAAATAAACTCTTTAAAAAAAAAAAATACACATGGTTCTGTCCATCTAGCTAGCAATTCCCAATGCTGATTTTGGCTCCTTTGCTCCTTGAGTTATTGAACAACTCACAAAGTATTAATTCCCATTTATTAAAACTCTTACATCACCAGCTGATATAGTGAGATATAAATGCTTTACAGGTGGGTCAAACCTGCTTCCCCTCAGTTCTGTGAGTTAGCATGGGGACTGGGGCCGCTGAGCCTTACAGCTGGTGATGACTCCTGAAATAGCCCTGGCCTCTTTCCCCAGTATTCCCTACAAATTCTATAATTTTCTGTGTATATCATGATGTGAAAAAAGTTGGAAACACTATTCTGGAGGCTAGTTTTGCCTGTTGTGAATAACTGAAGTTAGGGATGGAAGAATGGTTGTGAAGAAATATAGTTTCTTTTCCTTTGTGTGTGTGTGTTTTTTTTAATAGACTGGTTTTCTCATATCCATTTTTAAAAAGATTTATTTATTTTGAGAGAGAGAGATTGAGAGCATGTGCCAGGGGTAGGGGCAGAGAGAGAGAATCTCAAGCAGACTCCCGCTGAGCACAGAGCCTGATCCCAGGACCCTGAGATCATGACCTGAGCGAAAATCAAGAGTCAGACACCTAACCAGCTGAGCCACCCAGCCTCCCCTTCTCATATCCATTTTTATTTTATTTTTTACTTATTTTATTTATATTTTGGGAAAGATATATTTATTTGTTTGTCAGAGAGAGAGAGTGCACGCGAGCGCACACACAGGCAGGGGCAAGAGCAGGCAAAGGGAGAAGCAGGCTCCTCGCTGAGCAAGAGCCAGATGGAGGACTCAGTCCCAGGACTCTGGAATCAACTTGAGCTGAAGGTAAACACTTAACCAACTGAGCCACCCAGGTGTCCCCTCATATCCGTTTTTAATGATAGGTCTTTAGTAGACAGCTCATTAATTTCATGATTCTGTATTGCCAAAAATAGTATCTTTTAGGCTTGGGAAGTTTCTCCCATTTTTGTTTAATTTTCGGAGGAACTATAAAAGCTGTGCTTCATAGAATTTTAAAAGGGAAACCCTAGTACAAGTTCAGATACAAATACATCTTAGTTCCTCTATTACCCTAAATAGAATTGCATCTGTATTGGCTTTCCATGTTTGAAATTATACACAATGTAATCATTTTGCTGCTTGAAAATTGTTCAACCTAGTAAAATTTAGGTCTGTCTTTTTTGTGTATTTTGTTGACCCTTTTTTTAAGAGTAGACTATAGTTGCCAAATTCTAAATTTCATTAATAATAATACTTATATCTGCTACGTATTTTTTAATTGCTTAAAACATAAACTTATTGTTATGTTTTATGAGGTTAAAAGTTTGAAATGGGTCTTAAGTCCCATCTTTTTTTTTCTTTAATTTTGACTGCCTCCATCCATTTTTCCTATCTCCCACCCCCTGCCTCTGGCAGCCACCAGTCTGTTCTCTGTATCTGTGAGCTTAATTTTTTTGTTTTGTTTTGTTTTCCAATTCCATATATAAGATTCCGTTCATATGGAATATGTCTTTCTCTGGCTTACTTCACTTAGCCCGTAGGTCCATCCATGTTGTGGCAAATGGCAAAATTTCATTCTTTTTTTGTGGCTGAATACACACACACACACACACACACACACGTACACACACGTGCATATACCATAATTTCTTTACCCATTCATCCATCGATGGATACTTAGGTTGTTTCCGTATCTTGGTTATTGTTAATGTAAATACTGTAAATAGTGCTGCAATAAACATGGGGTACATATGTTTTTTTCAAGTTAGTGTTTTCTTCAGATAAATACCCAGAAGTGGAATTGCTGGATCATATAGTAGTTCTATTTTAATTTTTTTGAGGAACCTCTTTACTCGTTTCCACAGGAGCTGCACCAATTTATATTCCCATCAGGAGTGCATGAGTGTTCCCTTTTCTTCACATCCTCACCAACACTTGTTATTCCTTGTCTTTTTGATAATAGCCATTGTAGCAGGTGTGAGATAATACCTCATTCTGGCTTTGATTTGGATTTCCCTGATGAATAGTGATTTTGAACATATTTTTATATATAGTAGCCATCTGTATATCTTTGGAAAAACGTCTGTTCACATCTTCTGCCTGTTGTTTAGTCACATTTCTTTTTCCACAGTTGAGTTCTCTATATGTTTTGGATATTAACTCTTTGTCAGATATATGATTTGCAGGTATTTTCTCCTGTTCAGTAGGTTGCTGTTTTACTTTGTTGATGATTTCCTTTGGTATGCAGACGTGTTTTAATTTGATATAGTCTCACTTACTTATTTTTGCTTTTGTTGTATTTACTTTTGGTGTCAGATTGAAAACATCATCACCAAGACCTGTGTCAAAGAGCTTGCCACCTATATTTTCTTCTAGGAGTTTTATGGTATTTTAGGGCTTATGTTCAAGTCTTTAATGCACTTCAAGTTAATTTTTTTTTTAAAGATTTTATTTATTTATTTGAGAGAGAGAGCACAAGAGGGGGTAGGGTTAGAGGGAGCAGCAGACTCCCTGCTGAGCAGGGAGCCGGATGCAGTACTCCATCCCAGGACTCCAGGATCATGACCTGAGCTGAAGGCAGTCGCTTAACCAACTGAGCCACCCAGGTGCCCCAAGTTAATTTTTGTGTATGGTGTTAGATGGTGGTTCAGTTTCATGCTTTTGTACATGGTTGTCCAGTTTTCTCAACACCATTTATTTTATTATTTAAAAACTTATAAAGATTTATTTTTAGAGAGCAAGCGAGCAAGTGTGGGGCTGATGGAGAGAGGGAGAGGGAGAATTCCAAGCAGACTCCCTGTTGAGTGTGGAGCCGAACACGGGGCTTGATCCCAGGACCCTGAGATCATGACCTAAGCTGAAATAAGAGTCGGACGCTTAACTGACTGAGCCATCCAGGTGCCCCATCTCAACACCATTTATTGAAGAGACTGTCCTTTCTCCATTGTATGTTCTTGGCTCCTTTTTGATAAATTAATTGACCATGTATATATGGATTTATTTCTGGGCTATTTTGTTGTGTCAGTAGTATACTGTTTTGATTATTGTAGCTTTGTAATATAGTTTGAAATCTGGGAGTGTGATATCCAGCTTTTTTCTTCTTTTGCAAGATTGCACGGGCTACTTGGGGTTGTTTTTGTGGTTTCATACTAATTTTAGGATTGTTTGTTCTATTTCTGTGAAAAATGCCATTGGAATTTTGATAGGGATTGCATTGAATCTATAGATTGCTATGGGTAGTATGGACATTTTAACTGTATTATTCCAATCTATAAGTATGGAATATCTTTCCATTTATTTTTGTCTTCTTCAGTTTCTTTAATCAATGTCTTACAGTTCAGTATACAGGTCTTTTACCTCCTTGGTTAAATTTATCCATAGGTATTTTATTCTTTTGATGCAGTTGTAGATGAGATTTTTTTTTAATTTCTCTGATAGTTCATGATTAATGTATAGAAATGTAATTGACTTTTGTGTATTGATTTTGTGTCCTGCAGTATTAGTGAATTCATTTATTCTAATAGTTTTTTGATGGGATCTTTAGGGTTTTCTATATATAATACCATGTCATATGCAAATAGTGACAGTTTTACTTCTTCCTTCCTTTTATTTCTTTTTCTTGCCTGATATAACTAGGACTCCCAACACTGTGTTAAAGTGGCAAGAGTGGGCATCCTTCTCTTGTTGCTCATCTTAGAGGCAAAGCTTTCAACTTTTCACTGTTGTGTTGGATATTAGCTGTGGGCTTGTCATATATGGCCTTTATTATGTTGAGGTTTGTTCCTTCTGTACCTGCCTCGTTGAGGTTTTTGCATAAATGGATGTTGAATTTTGCCAAATGCTTTTTTTACATCTGTTGAGATGATCATATGTTTTTTACCCTTCATTTTATTGGTATAGTGACTGACTTGTGGATATTGAACCAGCGTTTCATCCCTGGAATAAATCCCTGTTGATGGTATATGATTCTTTTAATGTATTGTTGTATTCAGTTTGCTAATAATTTTTTTTTAATGTTTTATTTATTTATTCATGAAAGTCAGAGAGAGAGAGAGAGAGAGAGAGAGGCAGAGGCAGAGGGAGAAGCAGGCTCCCTGCCTAGCAGGGAGCCCGATGCGGGACTTGATCCCAGGACCCTGGGATCATGACCTGAGCCGAAGGCAGATGCTTAACCATCTGAGCCACCCAGGCGCCCCTGCTTATAATTTTTTTGAGGATTTTTGCATCTATGTTCATTAGGGATATTGGCCCGAAATTTTCTTTCCTTGTGGTATCCTTGTCTGGTTTTGGTATTGGGGTAATTCTGGCCTTGTAAAATGAATTGCAGGTGTTCCACCTCTTTTGTTTTTTGGAAGAGTTTTAAAGGATTGGTATTCTTTTTTTAATTCACCAGTAAGCCATCTGGTTCTGGACCTTCATTTTTTGGGAGGATTTTGATTACTGATTCAGTTTCCTTATTAGTAATCTCATATTTTGTTTCTTCATGATCCAGTCTTGGTAGGTTGTATGTTTCTAGGAATTATTTCTTCTTGGTTGTCCGGTATGTTGTCATGTAATTGATCATAATAGTTTCTTATCCTTTGTATTTCTGAGTTTTCAGTTGTAGTATCTCATCTTTTTGTGTCTGATTTTATGAATCCACTTTTTTTTTTTCTTGGTGAGTCTAGCTGAAGGTTTGTCCATATTGTTCATCTTTTTGAAGAAGCAGCTCTTACTTTCATTGATCTTTTCCATTGTCTATTTAGTCTCTCTTATGTTCTGACCTTTGTTATTTCCTTCCTTCTACTAACTTTGAGCTTTGTCTGTTCTTTCTTAGTTCCTTGAGGTGCAAAGTTAATTTGAGACTTTCCTTGTTTCTTGAGATAGGCTTTTATTACTGTGAATTCTTAGACTGCTTTTGCTGATCCCTTAAATTTTGGTATATTTCCATTTTGTTTGTCTCAATGTATTTTTTTATTTCTGTTTTGATTTTTTCCTTGACCCATTGATAGCATGTTTTTTAATCTCCACATGTTTGTGAATTTTCCAGGTTTCTTCCTTTAATTGATTTCTGGTTTCATACCATTGTGGTTGGAAAAGATGCTTGATGTGATTTCAGTCCTCTTAAATTTATTAAGACTTGTTTTGAGGTTTGCCATGTGATCTATCCTGGAGTATGTTCCATGTGCCCTTGAGAAGAATATGTATTGTTGCTTTTGGATGGAATGTTGTATATATATATTAAGACCATGGTCGAATATGTTGTTAAGGGCTGTGTTTGCTTATTGATTTTCTGCCTGGGTGATCTACTGATTGATATACGTGGGTATTGAAATCCCCTACTATTAATTGTATTGCTGTCTATTTCCCCCTTTATGTCTGTTGATGTTTGCTTTATATATTTAGGTGCTCTTATGTTGGGTGCATAAATATTTATCAATGATACATCCTCTTGTTGGATTGCCCCTTTATCATTATGTAACACCCTACTTTGTCTCTTGTTATAGTCTTTGTTATAAAGTTGATTTTGTCTGATATATGTATAGCTACCCCAGCTTTCTTTTGGTTTCCATTTGCATGCAGTGTCTTTGTTCATCCTTTCAGTTTCAGTCTGTGTCCTTACATCTAAAGAGAGTTTCTTAGAGGCAGCATAGATTAGTCTGTTTTTTTATTTATTCAGCCATTCTGTGTCTTAGTCCTAATGTTTAGGATTCTAGTATAATTAAGGTGGAATTTTTGTCTGGTTGAATAAATATGTGCAAAGGTTGCCAATTAATGAATAATCACCTGGAGGGAGATTTGTAATGGCATAAAATAGGACTTTGCCTTCTTTTTTCTTCTTCCCAGTGTTTTATTAGATGACTATATATGAAGAATGCTTAAGACATTTGTGAATAACTAAAGCTAGGAGGGATAGTGACTGTATTTTAAAGACAACCCTGGAATCCATAAAAGATCTTGTCTGACTAGAGCAAAGGGCCAAATCTAATAAGACTGTAAGCTCTCGGGGCGCTTGGGTGGCTCAGTCGTTAAGCGTCTGCCTTCAGCTCAGGTCATGATCCCAGGGTCCTGGGATCGAGCCCCACATCGGGCTCCCTGCTCCGCGGGAAGCCTGCTTCTCCCTCTCCCACTCCCCCTGCTTGTGTTCCCTCTCTCGCTGTGTCTCTGTCAAAAAAAATAAATAATAAAATCTTAAAAAAAAAAAGACTGTAAGCTCTCTAAGAGCAGAGTAGGTCTCTGTTGCTCATTGGTGTTTCTATGGCTCTAGGGGTAACTGGTATATAGATGTAATTGTTGAATGAATTAATGGAATTGAATAAAATCTTTGTAGCAATCAGTTGTCCTCAGATTTCTCTTGTAATCCCTCTTGTCTTGATGAGACTGTATTCATTAAATTTTTTTGGCTTTTCTTTTGTTGTGAAGGGCTTTTTTAGAAGGAACTTTTGAGGAATCATCTCTGCCCTTAAGGAATTTATATTCCTAAAGAAAGGAAATTGACATTTTGTGGAGGAAGAGACTTCTGTCTTGTAAAATATTTTTGAAAAACTAGAACTTTACTACTCTAATAGGTCAGTTTTTTAAGTTCTCAGTTTACTATGTTAGGAATGTTTGAATTTAGCCCAGCAAAGCACCAGTTTAACTATTGGCCATTTTTACATTATACTTACACTATTGGGTTTACATTTATCCTCTTTGGATATGAATGAATATTTCTAAAGTACTGGAAAAACCAGGTAACGAGAAACAGGTAAAACGACTAGTGTCTGCTCCTTTAAGTTTGGGCGTGAACTCTGTAATTTGCCATTGTCCCAAAGGCTACCTGTTTTCTTTCCAATAAGAAAATTATTGTTCGTTTTAAGGAAATTTCTTACGTTTTCTCTAATCTTCATCTAATATTAGTTGTTTTTACCTGAATGGTGGGGACCGTGGCAGATAGAAAAGGGTCTATCTTGTGTAAACCAGGCACTTCTAAACAGCTTTAGTTGCAGGGCCCAGTATTTCCAGTTCTGAGTTTTTAAAAGAGCAGTGGAAAATCAAGATATGCAAGAATTCTTTCCATCTTTAAATGTTCTTTTATTCAACATTCAGAAAATATATGCTAGGAATGCTCCCAAGAGCTTGAGAACATCAATGAACACAACAAAGATTCTGCCCTTCTGAAGCTTGTATTCGAGCAAAACAATGAATGGTAAACATGAGAAAATTATATGTTTGAAGGTGAGGAATTCTATGGAAAAAAGGCAGGGTAAGGAGGGGAGGATTGGTCCCAGGTGGGCAGGTTGTACTACTAAGTAGAATGATCAGGGTAAGCCTCATGGACAATGAGATATAAGAAGAAAAACTTGAAGGGAATGCAGGCCTTTCTCAAATGGATACAGGTGTCTTCTGGTATCCGAAAGTAGAGCATTCTTGCGAAACCTTTTGTAAGCCGAAATGGTATAAAGTGAAAGCAGTTAGCATTAGTTATAAGGAGAAATTTTCAAGTGTTCCCAGAGCCAGTAAATGACCCTTCCTGGGCGAAAGCACAGATGCTCACAGGCACGGTTCAAAGTTTGGAGGCTGGATGCTGAGAATAGTTCCTGGGTAAGGGGCTTGGCCACTCTTGCTGCTTGGGGTGGGTGCTACCTCTCTAATGGCTCGCCTCAAAATCAACACCGAATGCTGTTTTTTGCAAGAGCGAAAATCACTTTCGGATTTCTTTCAATTCGTGAGAACAAGTAACCGATGTAGGTCTTCTGTAAAAGCGAAGTGGGTGTAATGCAAACTTTGGAAAAGCAGGGGTTTCCTGTACCTGATGAAGAGTATTCCAGGCGGAGGGAGCATTAGAGCCAAATCCTGACGGCAGAAGCATGCCTGGGAACAGCTGGAGTGGAATGAACGATGAGGAGGTCATAGGAGATACAAATAGTAAGGGTACTGGGGAATCGTATAGGTCCTTGTAGGTCATCGTAAGGAGTGTGACTTTTACTTTGAGTAAAATGGGCATTCACTGTAAGGTTTTAAATAGAGGAGTGATGTGCTCACTTTGCTGCTTTGAGAGTAGTCTTTCAGGGACGAGTGTAATCTAGGTGAGAGAGGGTGGTGGCTGGGACCAGGGTTCAAACCAGGTGATGAAGAGTGGTCAAGATTCTGGATGAATTTTAAAGATGAGTATGGGGTGTGAGAAAGATGGTTTTTTTAAAACACTTCCTTGACTGACTCACAGGGCCATCTTCTAACTTCTAAATGTAGGCTCATTTACATCATTAATTTTCTAAACATTCTTTTTAAATAATTGTTTAGGTGTAAACTTTAGGTCATTTCTTCCTGGTTTTATCAGAAACTGCATTTGTTACCTCTTTGATTTTGTTGGGTTATCTGATTAGGTGGAGTCCCCGTATTCTGCATGGTGTGTGCATGGATTGGTAGTTACATACCGGGGACTGCTTTGGGCTTGTAACCAGTAAGAATATTATTATTTTGCCATAATGTAATACAAGTGTTGCACTGCTAGTATAGGCAAAATGCTGTAAGAGGCAAAATGAGGAGATTCTGAAATTCTACTTGTCTGGGGAGACAGAGAATACCCTCTAAGAGGAATAGCCCTGGACCATGAATGATGAGGGGTACCCAGGCTAACCAGCTGGTTTGCTGATTTTCTTCAGCACATTAGAAAGAGGAAGATAGAAGAGAGGTCAGTCTACCTGTTAAAGAAGAAAAATTCAGAATATTTATTTTAAAAATTTCACTTAAAAATTTTTAAAAAGTACTATAAAAAATTAAAAATTTAAGACTTATAACATCCCTGAATAAATATAGCTTAACTCCTGATAATACTCCTCATAACAGTATAGCTCAAGAAAGTGTATCAACACGTCTTTCTGTTAGTGGAACAATGTAAGTTGGTATGAGTACTGGCAGTTTCTCCTGAAGTTATGATGTATTTCTGCTCAGAGTAGCTTTTTTAACTCAAATTTTCACAGGATAGCAATTTTACATGTGAATAGAAAGGTAGGGAAATGTTGGGAAGACATTTGAGTCTCAATTTTTGTACTTTTAATACCTTCCAAAGCACTAGATATTTAGTGTTAAGGAAAAGTAAAATGATTTTCAGTCTACTCCAAGGAATCATGAATGGCTAATTTTTTAAACTTGAGGACCTTTAGATGGTGAATGTTGTAATATTCTAATCGAGAAAAACTATATATGTCGAATACTTCATTTTTTGACATTGTGGGTAAATGGGTCTACTACATATAATAACATCACTTAACATATATGCTTAATAACAGAATAATGTCTTGCATGCTATTCCGTGCTGCTTATCTAACAAGTGTTTTTCTTCTAGGTTCAAAAGACGTTGTGATAAAGGCACAGGTTTTAGCTGGTGGTAGAGGAAAAGGAACATTTGAGAGTGGCCTCAAAGGAGGAGTGAAGATAGTTTTCTCGTAAGTCCTGCTTTTTAAGGAAAAATCATCGTTATTAAAGAAAAAATATATTGTAAAAATGACCCCTTATTATTGAATTGATGAAAATACTGAAATTTAAATACTAAATGAGTGGGGTGCCTGGGTGGCTCTGTCGGTTGAGAGTCTGACTCTCGATTTTGACTCAGGACATGATCTCAGGGTCCTGGGATTGAGCCCCGTGTTGGGCTCCGCACTCAGCATGGAGCCTGTTTGAGTTTCTCTCCCTCTGCCTCTCCCCCCGTTGGTGTGTTCTCTCTCTCAAAATAAATAAATCTTTAAAAAAAATTAAAAAAAATAAATATTAAATGAGATAAAATTTTGGCTGTCATATGCTTTTGTTTTTCCTCAGTTGGAGGAGAAAAAAATTTGAGTTCTTTTTCTTTTTTCAGTCCAGAAGAAGCAAAAGCTGTTTCCTCACAAATGATTGGGAAAAAGTTGTTTACCAAGCAAACAGGAGAAAAGGGCAGAATATGCAATCAAGTATTGGTTTGTGAGCGAAGATATCCCCGGAGAGAATACTACTTTGCAATAACAATGGAAAGGTCATTTCAAGTGAGTAATTGTAGACATGATACCTTTAGGATGACTTTACTACATTCAATTTCAGAGGTTGGTTATTTCCATTTGTATGGGAAGGATTAAAAAGGTATGATCCATTATCTTATTTGTATATGTCATGAGCACAACATTTTTGTGTCATTTAAAAAAACCCAGCATGGTTAATGATACGAAATTTAATACATAATATTGTGCCTAAAAAAAAGCTGTAGGCAAAACCTTGCTGAAATAGAATCCACACGACTTCTAAATTGTTAATTTACTAAAAGCAGCTAAAATCCTTTGGCTTCATCTCTAGATTCCATAGACTGAGAAAATAATTTCTAGCAGAGTAAAATCTTTTAACAAAGAGAGTTCTGAACCCATTAAAAGAATGTATTTCCATGACTTCATCTTGTTCTTTTTCAACCTTTTGGTGTTTTTGTGTTTTTTTGTTTTGTTTTGTTTTGTTTTTGTTTTTGTTTTTATAGTTTGGGGGTTATTTCAGTAGTTAGTTTGGTGTTTGGCAAGTTGAAGGATGACATTCAGTAGCAAACAGTATGATTCTAAGGAGCATAACCCTACCTTTGCTTTCCTCTCTTTATGGGAACCTAAAATGCTAGCATTTAGGAAGTCCTTTCATAGACCTGTTGGCATTGAGAGAGCATTGATAATCATTTTATACTATAATTATCTGGCTTTTTGAGTGCATTGGCTAGATAATGGGCTGAATCTTTGTGGTAGCTTCTTTGTCTTTTGAAGCAACTTGAGTATGTATTTGGAAGCCCTAGAAAGGATTTGATGTAAATTACACAATTAGTAATACAACAGAAATTTTCAGGGTAATGAAAATAGGTTTTTTATATAAGACAGCTTTTTAAAAATAGTTATTTTCTATACTGTGATTTTTTTTTTTCCCCCCTACAGTTAATTATATCTTTAGTAATGTTTGAGTGATATTGTAAAGTGTCTTTTGTAACTTAATTTTTACAGGAAAGTATTTCTTAAGGTATAACACTAGGTGGTAGTAAAAACCCACTCAGGATATATAGGATAAAAGACATTGTTTTATCGTGGATCACCATATCAAAAACTAATGATGTATTGTATGGTGACTAACATAATAAAATAAAATTAAAAGAAAAGACATTGTTTTATTTGTAAGTGATGTCTTTACCATTATAGGTTTCTGTATGTGGTAGAATTTAGTTTTGTAAGTTACTTTAGAAATCTCATGACAATAACCTTATATATATTACACACATTTACAAAAACAATAATTTTACAAATTCACTTATTTTCATTACATTTTCCTTTCCATTGATGTTGTATATCAACATGTTTCATTTTGTTATTATTTTTATACTTTTTGTTTTAGAGTTATAAGTCCTGTAATATTAAACATTCAGAGTACCTCATTTTGATTGGAGTAAATATAGCAAACTGAATATGTGTTATTAAAGATATGACTATAACACACTGAAAATATTTTATTAAAGATATAATGACCACTGAGAGAAGAGTCATGACCAAATGCATTAGAGAAAAGGATCAAATTTGAGTTCATTTTAAGGACTTGAACTTTTAGAGAACTCTCTGAGTCTTGTGTGGGGGAAAAATGTTTTTATTTCACATTGCATAGCTGTAATAATTCAGATTAAAAATTTGGTAGTACCAGTGGGGCACCTGGGTGGCTCAGTCGATTAAGCGTCTAACTTTGACTCAGGTCATGGGATCGAACCCTGTGTTGGGCTCTGTCCTCAGCCAGGAGTCTGCTTTTCCCTCTCCTTCTCCCTCTGCCCCTCTCCCTGCTTGTGCTTGCTCTCTCTCTCTCTCTCTTTCCCTGTCTCCCTCTCTCTCACATAAATAATTAAAAAATTAAAAAAATAAAAATTCAGTAGTACCAATAAAACCATTTGGCCAGCTGTTTGATGCTCTCACATTAGACCAATGTAGAGTTGGTTGGTGTTACCTTTTGGGGGATGGCAAGCATTTTGGGGACTCTCTTTTAAACAAGACAAAAATCATCTATTTAAACTGAAAAGAAAAGAACATTTTTGACTGAAGTAAAGTTCTGTGTATAGAAGTCAGCTGATCATTAAAAATTGTTTTTGTTCCTTGTCTGTTTTTAGTAGTGTATCATAGGCTCTATTGGTCCTCTTTAGTATGTGTTACATCAGGAAGCTTGGGAAAATATTTACCATAGGGTTGGTATGTCAAGAAATCAATTTAAGTACCTACTCTGTTTTGGCACTTTCTCAAAATTAGATTTCTTACCATTTGCCCAGTACCTTCTGATCAGCTGCCTACAATTTTGGGATTTTTTTCTAATTGGTTAGGGAATTAGTACAGAGAGAGGCTGTTCACTTTCTTTTATATATTATTATTTCATATGTATTTTTTTGTCTTTTTTCCTAACTTACCGCTAACTCTTGGAGACCTAATCATTACTTCAGTGAGAATTTAATATTATCTTTTCCCTTTCAATAGTGCTACTTCTTTGTGGATCTTAATTTCTCTTATCAATAGATATTTTAAAAAAGGTAAAACTAAAATAAAATGTTCAGGGGCTCCTGGTGGCTCAGATGGTTAAGTGCCTGCCTTTGGCGCAGGTCATGATCCCAGGGTCCTGGGATCAAGCCCTGCATTGGGCTCCCTGCTCAGCGGGAGTCTGCTTCTCCCTCTCCCTCTGCTGTTCTTGCTCTCAAATAAATAAAATCTTAAATAAAATAAAATAAAATGTTCAAGTATTTTAAAAGTTTGTTGGTTTCTACCTCTTCTGTTGGATAAAATTATATTTTGGGGTTATCAATACATTAATTTACTTATATTCTACCTCAGTAGCATGATATTAATCGAACAGGGCCTTCTTAAATCTGTATCCCCCCTCCTTTAGATCTTTGTAAAAGCTTATAATTATGAACTGCCTTTCTAGAGAGGAAGTGAAGAATACCTTTTCATTTGAAATTTATTCAGGAACTAAAATTTAGACTATAATTTCAAACATTTCTCTTTAGTTTGCTATTTTTCTCTTCTTTAGTCTCAGGAGGCACAATGAATTTTTTCATTAAAAATTTTGTCTGTGCTGGGCGCCTGGGTGGCTTGGTCGTTAAGCGTCTGCCTTCGGCTCAGGTCATGATCCCAGGGTCCTGGGATTGAGCCCCGCATCGGGCTCCCTGCTCGGCAGGAAGCCTACTTCTCCCTCTCCCGCTCCCCCTGCTTGTGTTCCCTCTCTTGCTCTCTCTCTCTGTCAAATAAATAAAATCTTAAAAAAAAAATTTTTGTCTGTATATTATAGTGAGTTCTGATACCATTTATCCAGACTTGGGCCAAACCTCACAGGTTAAGGGTACAGGCCTCCACATGGCTTGTGCTCACTTACCAGCCTCAAGTTTGGGGCTCCCCAGGTAACCTGTATGCTTAATAGCTGGTTACAAATTTGGGGGTTCCTAGTGCCCCATCAGGTTTAATAATTTGCTAGAGTGAATCACAGAACTTAGGAAAATATTATACTTATGATTATAGTTTTACTATAGCCAAAGGACACAAATCAAAACCAGCCAAATGAAGACAGGGCAAGATCTGGGAGAGTTCCAAACATAAAGTTTCCATTGTCCTCAGGTACATGTCACTCTCCTGGAATATTGATACATGACAGTGCACAGAAAGAATACTGCCAACCACAGAAGCTCATCAAGTTTCTTGTCTAGAGTTGTTTTTTCTTTTTTTTAAAATTGTGGTCAAAAATATATAATAAAATTTACTATCTTAACCATTTTTAAGTATACGGTACAATCATGTTAACTTTATGCATATTGTTGTGCAGCAGATCCCTAGAATTTTTTCATCTTGCAAAAATGAAACTATATCCATTGAGCAGTTCCCCTTCTACCACTTTTTTTAGTGCCCGGCAATCCCCATTCTACTTTCTGTTTTTAAGAGTTTGATTTTTTTAGTTACAGTTAAACCTCATGTACGTGGAATCATGCAGTATTTGTCTTTTTTTGTGACTGGTTCATTTTACTTAGCGTTTATTGTCTACAAGATTCATGCTGTAGCATGTGTCAGGATTTCCTTTTTTTATTTTTAATTTTTTTTAAAGATTTTATTTATTTATTTGACAGAGAGAGTGAGAGCAGGAACACAAGCAGGGGGAGTGGGAGAGGGAGAAGCAGGCCTTCTGCCGAGCAGGGAGCCCGATGTGGGGCTCGATCGTGGGACGCTGGGATCATGACCTGAGCCGAAGGCAGATGCTTAACGACTGAGCCACCCAGGTGCCCCCAGGATTTCCTTTTTTTAAAAGGCTAAATATATTCCATTGTATGTATATACAGTTTTTCTTATTTTCTTTATTTTTTGTCTGTTGATGAACATTCAGGTTCCTTCCTCTAGGCTATTTTGAATAATGTTGCAGTTAATGTGGGTATGCAGATAATCTGTTTGAGATACTGTTTTCAGTTCTTTTGGATATACCTAGAAGTGGGATGGCTGGATTGTATGATAATATGGTATTTAATTTTTTGAGCAACCTTACACCGTTTTCCACAGTGGCTCCACTATTTTACATTTCTACCAACAGAGTTCAAGAGTTCCAATTTCTCCACATCCACCAATGCCTTTTTTTTTTTTTTTTTACAGAAATTATCCCTTATGGGTGTGAGGTAATATCTCACTGTGGTTTTGATTTGCATTTCTTTAATAATTAATGATAATGAGTACCCATTCTTATGTGTTGGCTATTTGTTTATTGTTATGGACTGAGGTTTATCTCCCACCCCAATTCATATGTTGAAGCTCTGTCCCCTAATGTGATGATGTTTGGAGGTGAGGCCTTTGGTAATTAGGTTTAGGTGAGGTGATGTTGGTACTGTGAAGTGGGGTGCTGCTATAACAAATACATAAAAACACTGATGTGGCTTTGGAACTCCGTAAAGGATAGAACCTGGAAGAGTTCTGAGGTATGTGGTAGAAAAAGCTGGGATTATCATAAAGGGATTATTAAAGGTGATTCTGGTCAGAAAGAAAAGCGCTCAGAAAGAAAAGAGCTATAGAGAAAACCTCCATTTTCTTAGAAAATATATAAATAACCATGAATAGAATGTTGGTAGAAATATCCATATGGATAGTAAAGACCATTCTTTTGAGGTCTCAGACTGAAACGAAGAATGATGGAAAAAAGGTGATCCTTGTTAAAAAATGGCAAAGAACTTGACTGAATTGTGTTTATGTTCTAGTGTTTTGTGGAGGGTAGAACTTCAGAGGGATGAATGTTTAGCTGAGGAGATTTTAAAGCAAAGCATTGAGGGAACAGCTTGGTTCCTTCTGACTGCTTATTGGTAAAATGTGAGAAAAGAGAAATGAATTGAAGAAGGAATTGTTAATCTAAGCAAAAAGGAATCAGAATTTAAAGATCTGGAAAATTCTCAGTCTGCCTATACTGCAAAAAGTGAGAAAGCTATTTGGGAAAGAATATGAAGGATGTGGCTGACTAACCATTTGATAAGGAGATTAGTATGGATGTGAACCATGAACTGTGAGAAATGAAATGTCTGTTGTTAAACCACCCAGTTTACTGCATTTTGTTTTATACTATCCTAAGCTGATGAAGACCTACATCTTTGGAGAGATGTCTATTCAAGTCCTTTGCCCATTTTTAAATTGGGCAAAGAAAATTATTGCCAAAGAAATATTGCCAAGAAATTATTGCCAAATCCAAGGTCTCCTAGAAGTTTTGCAGTTTCAGCTCTTACATTTAGGTCTTTAATCCATTTTGAGTTAATTTTTGTATATGGTGTAAAGTAAGGGTCCACATTAATTATTTTGCATGTGGATATTCAGTTTTCCCAACACCATTTTTTTTTAAAGATTTTATTTATTTATTTGTCAGAGAGAGAGAGCACAAGCAGGGAGAGAGGCAGGCAGAGGGAGAAGCAGGCTCCCTGCAGAGCAGGGAGCCCGATGCGGGACTCGATCCCAGGACCCTGGGATCATGACCTGAGCCAAAGGCAGGTGCTTAACCGACTGAGCCACCCAGGCGTCCCTTCCTAACACCATTTTTTGAAGACTATCCTTTCCCCATTGTGTAGCCTGGCACATTTGTCAGAGATCATTTGACTATATACGTGGGGATTTATTCCTGGGTTTTCTAGTCTGTTATATTGGTCTATATGTCTATCTTTATGCCAGAACCATACTGTTTTGATTACTGTAGCTTTATAATATGTTTGAAATCAGGAAGTATGATGCTTCTAGCTTTGTTTTGCTTTGTCAAGATTATTTTGGCTATTCATGGTCCTGTGAGAGTCCATATGAATTTTAAGTTTTTTTTCTGTTTTTTCAGAAAATGGATGATGAAAAAAAGATTGTACTGGGAAAATGTGCCAGTAGGGATTGCATTTAATCTGTAGATTGCTGTCAGTAGTATTGGACATTTAAACAGTATTAAGTCTTCCAATCCATGAACACAGGATATCTTTCTGTTTATTTGTGTCCTGTTCAGTTTCATCTAGCACTGTTTTATCATTTTCTGTGTACAAGTCTTTTATCTTTCTGGTTAAGTTTATCCTAAGTTTATTTTATTCTTTTTGATGCTGTTGTAAATGGGATCATTTTTTTAATTTCCTTTTCAGATTGTTCACTGTTAGTATATAGAAATGCAGGACATATTTGTGTGTTGATTTTTGTATACTATAACTTTGCTGAAATCATTTAGTAGTTCTTAAAGTTTTTTGTGGGTTCTTTAGGGTATCTATATACATGATCATGTTATCTGTGAACAGAGGTAATTTTACTTCTTCCTTCCCTATTTGTATGCCTTTTATTTCTTTTACTTGCCTGATTGCCCTGGCTAGGACTTCCAAATGCTATGTTGAAGAAAGTGGCAAGAGTGGGCATCTTTGCCTTTTCTCCTGATCATAGAAGGCAGCTTTCAGTTGTTTGCCATTGAGTATGTTGGTTGTGCGTTTTTTATATACGGCTTTATTATGTTGAGGTAATTCTTTCTATTCCTAGTTTGTTGAGTGTTTTTTTTTTTTTTTTTTAATTTTTTATTTATTTATTTGACACCGAGAGAGATAGTGAGAGAGAGAGAGCACAAGCAGGGTGAGCAGCAGGCAGAGGGAGAGGGAGAAGCAGGCTCTCCGCTGAGCAGGGAGCCCGATGGTGGGGCTCGATCCCAGGACCCTGGGACCATGACCTGAGCCGAAGGCAGACTCTTAATGACTGAGCCACCCAGGCGCCCCTTGTTGAGTGTTTTTATAAAAAGATACTGAATTTTTTTCAAATGCTTTTTCTGCATCAAAAACTTGATTCTGTTAATATGGTGAATTACTTTGATTTGTGTATGTTGAACCATCCTTGCATTCCAGGCATAAATCCCATTTATTCATGATTTTTAATCTTTTAGTGTGTTACTGAAATTGGTTGCTAGTGTTTTGTTGAGAGTTTTTGCATCAGTATTCATCAGAGATAGTGGTTAGTAGTTTTCTTGTAGTATGTTTGTCTGATTTTGGTATTAATGCTGGTCTCACTGAGTTTGGAAGTGTTCCCCTCTCCTCAGTTTTTTGGAAAAGTTTGAGAATTATTGTTAGTTCTTTAAATATTTGGTGGAATTCTTCAGTGATGCCCTTTGGTCCAGGGCTTTTCTTTATTGGGAGGTTTTTAATTACTGATTTAATCTCCTTACTTGTAATATGTTTATTCTATTCAGATTTTTTTTTCCCCTTTAGGACTCATTTTTGGTTGATTTGTTTCTAGGTATTTTTCCATTTCTTTTAGGTTATCCAATTTGTTGGCATGTAATTGTTCATAGTAGACTCGAATGATCCTTTTTATTTCTGTGGCATCCATTTGTAATATCTTCTCTTTCATTTCTAATATTTGTTGTTTGAGTTTTTTCTTTCTTTCTTAGTCTACCTAAGGGTTTGTAAATTTTGTTGATCTTTTCAACAAACCAGCTCTTAGTACTGCATGGAGCACTGGATGTTATACGAAAACAATGAATCGTGGATCACTACATCAAAAACTAGTGATGTATGGTGACTAACATAATAAAATTAAATTAAAAAAACCCAACTCTTAGTTTTATTAATTTTTTCTATTTTCTATTTTATTTCTGCTCTAATCTTAATTATTTCCTTCTTTCTGCTAACTTTGGGTTTAGGTCTTTTTTCTAGTTCCTTGAGTTGTTAAAAAAAAAAAAAGTCCCTGAGCTGGGTGCTTTTTCCCAACTTTTGGGAGCTGTGTTGACTTCTTTCTGCAGTATTACAAGTTCTGTAGTGCAGTATTACAAGTTCTACAGCATCCCAAGATGCTGAGCTCTCTTGTGTTCTCAGTTGTGTCATGTCTTCCCTGCACCACCAATTAGAGTATGCTTTTCCTAGTCAGTCCTCCAAGTCAGGTGAGACAGAAACCAGTTGCTTTGTAGCCCCCTGAAAAGTAGGAATGTTAGAGATGCATTCTACTTCCCCCTTTCCCTCCCAAGGAAGAAACAGGGCATTGGGCTATTTCTCTTGATCTTTAGCTGTGTCAGCCTAGGGGAGGGGCTGCCTTGGATGAAATGAAATGGCTTTTCTTACCTGTTTCATTGCATTTGAACTTAAGGTACTACAATTTCCTAACTGGTTTCTGGCATTCTCATAAAGAGATTTATTCTCATAGAAGGAAGTAAAAATTCAGATCATATATTGTTAAGTTAGTGTTTCTGTGGGAGGATGAGGTTTAGGGCTTCCTATTCTACCATCTTGCTGATGCTGATGTCCATAGTTTTGGGGGGTGCTTTATTAAGTAGGCATGACTGATTAAATCATTGGCCACTTGGTTGAGCTTAATCTCCAAGCCCCCTTTCCTCCCAGAAGGGTGGGCAGATATCATGTGGCTCAAAACTCCAAACCTCTAATCACAGTGTTTGTCTTTCTATCCTGGCCTGTGGCCTACCTGAGTCATCTCCTTTGTAATACTAGGGGTGCACCATGAGTCACTTCATTAGCATAAACTGTCAGATGTAGTGGAAGGTTTAAAGGTTGTCCAGACACTGGGAACAAAGGCCAGCCAAATTCTTTATTACATATGCATATTGCAATCTAATCACATAATATAAAATTTAAGGGGTATGAAGATGTACAAGGAAGTATAAATCTCCCACCCACCTGTTTCTCAGCCACCCAGTTTTTCTCCATGGAGGCTGGTACTATTTTTTAAGTTGTTTTTTCACTTAAGTAACAGTTAATTCTCTTAAAAAAAGTAATAGGTTATTTCTTTTCCTCTTGGCTATTGCCTTACTTTGAGGATTTGAAGGACTGTTTTGTTCTCCAGGCAGTAATGAATATAATACTATTCCTTTACATTATGTCTTAAAATGAGTTTGTTACTGAAACACTAGTTGCTGGGATAGAAAAGTGAAAATAGTCTTTTGTTTTTGTTTTTGCTTTTTTCCCATGAAAGTCACCCCTCTCCCCGATTAAGAATACTATGTTCACGGGGCGCCTGGGTGGCTCAGTCGTTAAGTGTCTGCCTTCGGCTCAGGTCATGATCTCAGGGTCCTGGGATCGAGCCCCGCATTGGGCTCCCTGCTCCGCGGGAAGCCTGCTTCTCCCTTTCCCACTCCCCCTGCTTGTGTTCCCTCTCTCACTGCCTCTCTCTTTCAAATAAATAAATAAAATCTTTAAAAAAAAAAAAAAAGAATACTATGTTCACTGTAAAAAAAATTGGGGGGGGGTGGAATAGTGACACAAAATAATAAAAGTCTTATCATGTAATGTTTTCCCATCTTTTTTTTTTAGTTTGTGTGATTAGTGAATGGGTACACTTTTAAACATACTTCATGTTAAAAAACCCCACGCAATTGAGAATAGAATCTAGAGTTTTATATCATTTTTTTCCCACATAACACTACTGAGATAGTTTTCTATATCATTAAATAGTCTTCAGTAATATGGTTTTACCACTTCCTTGTTTTTGCATGTAAAGCGTATTTCCAGTTTTGTGCGTAAATTAACAAATCTATTAGATTATTTTGCTCTAAGGTTTTTTTCTTGATTGATTTTAGATGACTTAAAAGTTAATTATTTACTATTTACATCTTATCTTCTTATATTGTTCATGATAATAGCCAGAACTATTGTTTCAAGGTAGGTAACTTTCTTTTTTACTAACTTGCAGTAGGGCTAGAGCTTATAAAATCTTCAACTTTAATTCATTAGACTTTCCTTTTTAAATATCAGTATCTTTTTTTTTTTTTTAAGATTTTATTTATTTATTTGAGAGAGAGAGAATGAGAGACAGAGAGCATGAGAGGAAGGAGGGTCAGAGGGAGAAGCAGACTCCCTGCCGAGCAGGGAGCCGGATGCGGGACTCGATCCCGGGACTCCAGGATCATGACCTGAGCCGAAGGCAGTCACTTAACCAACTGAGCCACCCAGGCGCCCCTAAAGATCAGTATCTTTTTTAATGATTTTTAAAAATGTTCTTTAAATAATACTTTAATTGCCCTTCAGTTCTTAAGAAAAGTGCACAGGTTATATTTTATATATATATGTTATATATATATATATTATATATATTATATATATTTTATATATGAATGTTTTTCCTTCGCAGGTGAACTATTGTCTTCCTCTACTTTTTTTTACTTCTTTTCCATTATTTCAAATGAATGCTTATAAAGGGGCACTGTGCAGGAGGTATAAGGAGAAATTCTCCAGGAAATTTAAAAATAGGAGTGGGGATTGATAGATGCCTAAGTCTGATAGTGTGCATAAATAGGTTTTAACATTTTATTGAAGGGTCCAAAATAAAATCTGGATGTTTTGTCTGTTTCCCCTCTTGCTAGGGTCCTGTATTAATAGGAAGTTCTCAAGGTGGTGTCAACATTGAAGATGTTGCTGCTGAGACTCCTGAGGCCATAGTTAAAGAACCTATTGATATTGTAGAAGGCATCAAGAAGGAACAAGCTGTCCGGGTATGTTGTATTCTGAAAAATTTCTGTCTAGCTTTATTGGATAATTGTAATACTTAATTAAAAAATGAGAATTAGTGAAGTGATTGACGAAACTTAAAAAAAATTTTGAGTGTCAAGGCATGTTAATATCTTGTTTGAAATTGAAACTTTTAGAAGTATCTACATTATTTCCTTTCTTTCCATAAATATTTCATTACTTGTCTTTAAAAGGTAAGGATTCTTTTAAAATAGGCACTCTATCATTGTTATACCTAGTAAAATTAATAATAATTCCTTAATATCATTACTTACTTACCTAGTCATTCCCATTCCCTTGTCTCAAGTTTTTCTTTTTTTTTCTTTTAAATTTGTTTGAGTTGGGATCCATATAAGGTCTTGTATTGCTTTTGGTTATTGTCTCATAGGTCTTTTTCTAATTTAGAGGTTTTCTTTCCCTCACTCTCTTCATCTTCTTTCATTTGTTGTAGACACTGGGGTGATTATACTTTATTGTTTATCATAGTCTGGATTTTACATCCCCATGGTGGCATTTAATATGTTTCAGCCTCCCCTTTATTTCCTGTAAAATTGTATGGAAAGGTAGGGACACTGTCTTATATATCCCTGTGATAGATCAGTGATTTTATTTTTTGAGGGGTTTATGGGTGCTTTTGAGAACCTGATGAAAGCGATGGACTTTTAGTGTCTGCACATACAGAGTAAGTTTTGCCCACAATTTAACTAGTATTCTGTATAGTCCTTTTTGTGTGCTTCTCCCCCCCCACCCCATTATCCACCCTTCCCACCCCCTGCCAAAAAAAAAAAAAGCCCAACCATGAAGTTTAATACCATGGCCTGTGAGAGTTGCTTGGTAAGGTTGGTAATACTGCTGTTGAATTAAATTGTTTAGTTTGGGTATGAAAAATAAGTGACCCATCTTAAAAGAAAAGTTTGAATATTAAAGTTTGAATGAAATTACCATCTATTAGTGGGAAATTATGTCAAAATAAGCTTATGATATTGAAGTACAATAGAACAGGAATTTTTGACTGGCACAAAGGTTTAAAGGAGATAGAGAAATTACTCTGATAATGTCAGTTAGGCAAAAGAATGGTATAAATCTTTAAATGGGACAGAGGTTCGATTCATTAGGTAGTTATGTAAGAGTGATGACTGGAGGGGTGCCTGGGTGGCTCAGATGGTTAAGCGTCTGTCTTCGGCTCAGGTCATGATCCCAGAGTCCTGGGATCGAGTCCCGCATCTGGTTCCCTGCTCCTTGGGAGCCTGCTTCTCCCTCTGCCTCTCTTTCTCTGTCTCTCATGAATAAATAAATAAAATCTTAAAAAAAAAAAAAAGTGATGACTGGACGGTTAAATTTAGATGAGAAAGAATACTTGATTTACAAGACTACTTGAAGGCATAATCTACTAAGATTATAGCTTTTTGAGTGATGAACAGAAATAGTACCTAGCATAGCATTTGGTAAATTACTGTCATTCTGGGTTGATCAGAATTCTGTCGTAATTCTCAAATGTTTAGATCTAAAATGGTGGATTATGACCTGGTGAAAATCTTTCTTAATGAAATAAAATTTCATTATTTCTCATTTATTTCTTCTTCTTATTTATTTGAAATAAATTTTTTTTTTTTTTTTTTTTTAAGATTTTATTTATTTATCTGTCAGAGAGAGAGAGAGCATACAAGCAGGGGGAGCGGCAGGCAGAGGGAGAAGCAGGCTCCCTGCTAAGCCAGGAGCCCAATGCAGGACTCGATCCCAGGGTCCTGGGATCATGACCTGAGCCGAAGGCAGATGCTTAACGGACTGAGCCACCCAGGTGCCCCTGAAATAACTTTTAATTGAAAATCACATTTCTTAGCTTGATTATCTACTTTATTGGCATTTGATTTTTTACAAAAACCATATTCACCCTTAAAGAATTTAAGATTTTCTGTAAAAATGTATTGCAGCCGTAGACAGCAGTTGGAAAAGAGGTGAATGTCCTCCATCGTGTTTTTGAGCAGTGGCAGCAGTTAGAATAAGCATATAGACATGTAGCTTCTGTACCAGTGGTTCAGAATTGCTTATGGAACTTCAAAAATTGTGGATGGCTTGGCCCACTGTAGAACTTGTGAACTGGAACTGCTGGGTTGGGACCTTGGGATATGTATTTAAAAAAAAAAAAAATAAATAAAAAATAAAAAGCTCTTCGGTATATCTAGTTAGGAATTTCTGCTCAAGCCTGTAAACTCTTCTATTAGATTGGAAGCTTAAGTACCTATATCTTTTGGGCTTCACTTACATTAGGTACTCCGTAGATTTTTGAATGAATGCAGTTATACTGGTTTGACTGAATGTGTCCTTTGCTTGGTAGACATTCTTCATAAATTACCTAAAAGGTAAAATCAGGTGATTTAATATTTCTGCTATCATTTGGACCATTGGGATTGTCAGTCTGCCTTTTATATGTCATTTTAATAAAATATAAGCCTCTTCTTCCAGTTTAGGTTTGCCATAAGGCTTAGAGGCAGTATGGAGGCTATGGAATAAACACTGGAACTGGAATCTAGGCAAATGGCAAGTCACTTGACCTCTCTGAATTTCTTTCTCATTTATAAAATGGGCATACTACTTGCCTTGTGAGAATTTTGAATAAAAGTTTTGTTTAACCATTTAGTAATAGTAGCTGCTATTTCAGTCATTCATGTTTGACTACAAATGATTCATGCTTATCATTTTAATGATAAATAATAAGGTTTTTTATTTACAAGAATTTAATGTTGATTGGATAGATGCAACATACCTATACTATAATAAAGAGACAAATGAATTTCAGCTTGCACAGAAGATGGGATTTCCACCTAATATTGTGGATTCTGCGGCAGAAAATATGGTCAAGCTTTACAACCTTTTCCTGAAATATGATGCAACTATGGTAGAAATAAATCCAATGGTAGAGGATTCAGATGGAACTGGTAAGGTATCTTTTTTTATCAAACATTAATGATGTATTTACCAATCATGTTTCACTAAGGAAGTTGAACTCATAAAGGAGTGAACTCACTCCTATGTAGAAACTTATTTTATAGTAAATAAAATGAATGTGAACAAATATTAAAGATACCTATTAAAATAAACACTTTATATATTTTTGTACACATGGGGGGGTTAATGCTGCACGGTACAATATGGGGGTTACTAGCCACATGTGGCAATTAAAATTAATTAAAATGATATATGATTAAAATATTCCTCAGTCAAACTAGTCACATTTCAGCTGCTCAGTAGCCACGTGTGGCTATCACATTAGACAGCACACATATAGAATATTGCTATCATTGCAGAAAGTCCTTTTGGGCAGTGCTGAGTAGAGTATCCAGTGTGGTAGTGAGTAATGGCTGTAGTTATGGGAAGTAGCCATTTTAGTCTCCCACAAGTTTCAGACTTTAGAATCATCATGGATCTTTATTATTACAAAGGGTAGACTTTGTTACTTGAGTCCTTTTAATATTTTTATCCACTGGGGAAATAAGATTAGCTTGTCACTTTGACACCTTTTCTTTTGTAAGTGTTTAAAGATTCTGAATTACCACACTTTCCATGTATAGTTATTTTAAAAATATAAGTTGCGTTATTGTAGCGTAAGTTTTTCTTGATTATTTTTTATTTAAATTCAGTCAGCCAACATACAGTACATCATTAGTTTCAGATGTAGTGTTCAGTAATTCATCAGTTGCATATACCACCCAGTGCTCATCACATCATGTGCCCTTCTTAATGCCCATCACCCAGTTACCCCTTCTCCCTTTTCTTGATCATATATTAATCACTTTTATTACTGTAATTTATTGGATTTTGTTTCAAGTCACTTTGGACATTGTAACCTCTTAAGCATTTGTAGATCCTCTTTCACTTTTATACTTCTAATTAGTTATATTCTTTATTATACAAATTGATTTTTGGTTGGTCATTTATATGGTTGTATAAAGAATGAGTAAATTCTCTTTTGATCATACAGGTAGTTTATAAAACTAAAAAAAAATTTTTAGAAAGGGTAAAGGCACATTTTAAAAATGAGATGTTCAGTGAAGGAGAATTATTTGTATAAAACAGGTATTTCTTTTTTTTCCTTATGTAATAATAACATTGAAAGCAAGATTCCTGAATTATTTTCAGCTGTGGAATTCTGCAGCCATATTCTCTTGCTAAGAGAATGTCTTTGTTCTCTTAAAAACCATTTTTTCCCTTTGTATTTAGTTTCTCTTCTTTGTATGCATTTCTATATATTTTGAAGGAGTTATTTTTCTTTGCTGATTAAGAGCATTGTATGTTTATTTTAGAAAATTTGCACCAAGGAATATCGATAGGTTGGAAAAACTCATATAACCTCATTACCTAACACCATTTTAATTTTTTAGTAGTTCATTTCAATCTCTAATTGGGAACATATTGTCTATTCAGTTTGTATCTTTCCTTTTTTTTTTTTTTTTTTTAAAGATTTTATTCATTTATTCATGAGAGACAGAGAGAGAGAGGCAGAGGGAGAAGCAGGCTCCCAAGGAGCAGGGAGCCTGATGTGGGACTCGATCCCAGGACCCTGAGATCATGACCTGAGCCGAAGGCAGACGCTTAACCATCTGAGCCACCCAGGCGCCCCTGTATCTTTCCTTTTTTAAACTTAAAACTATATAATAGAATATTTTGATGTTAAGTATTTTTCAGATTTTAAATGCTTATATATTATTTGTATATAAATATTTGCAGTCTTGATTCGTATAGATTCTTAGAATTTTGGGGTCAAAGAGGAGTAATATTTTCACATATGTTTGATTATTGGGTCAGGATAATAACATTTTGAGATGTATTTTGCCAGATTGTTGTCTGGAAAAGTTGTTCTAACATACACAGTGTCCATTTCATTGCCTACTTGTGCCAGAAGTGAGTTTTTATATTGGGTTTAAACTCTGTCAAACTGATAATCAGGAAATGGTATCTTAATTTATTTTTCAATTCTTTGATTACTTGTGATGTTGAGAATTTTTCATGTTTATTGGGCATATGTTTTCCTCAGTAGACTGCAAATTTTCTCTTGATGTCTTTTGGTAACTGTGTTAGTTTCCTGTGGCTTCTATAACAAATTACTACAAATTAGGTAGCTTAAAACAACAGGTACTTAATGTCTCAGAGTTTTAAAAGCCAGAAGTCCAAAATCAGTGTTACACGAATTCAAGGTGCTCTAGAGGCTCTAGGGAAGCCTCCATTCCTTGCCTTTTGTAACTTCTTACGGCATTCTGTGATTTGTGGCCGCCTTATTCTAGTTTCTGCCTCTCTCTTATAATGATACTTGTGATGTAATTTAGGGCCCTTCAAGATAAGCCAGGATAATCTTCTTCTAAGATCCTTATTTTATTTTATTTTATTATTATTTTTTTAAGATTTTATTTATTTATTAGAGAGAGAGAATGAGAGACACAGAGCATGAGAGGGAGGAGGGTCAGAGGGAGAAGCAGACTCCCCGCCCAGCAGGGAGCCTGATGCGGGACTTGATCCCGGGACTCCAGGATCATGACCTGAGCCGAAGGCAGTCGCTTAACCAACTGAGCCACCCAGACGCCCCTAAGATCCTTATTTTAATCACATCTGTAAAAATTTTAACATACAAGGTAACATTCACAGGTTCTTATGTATTAGGACCTGTTTATCTTTGGGTGGCCATTATTCAGCCTATTACAGTACTCAAAGGAAACTTTTTTTTATCACTTCAGGTATTTTCTCCTGCCCCATTCTCCTTCCTTTATCCTTCCAGTATCACGTTAGGTAACTTCTTGCTGTCTGACAGGTCACTTTTTTTTTCAGATTGGGTAACTTCTGTTTATCTGTCTTCAGGTTCAGGTTCATTGACCCATCTCCAATTAATACATTGTTAAGCACAGCCAGTGAATTTTTCATTTTAGGTATTGTACTTTTTAGTTCTAGATTTTCCATTTGGCTCCTTATGATAGTTTTATTTTCTACTGAGGTACCTATCTGGTCTTTTATTATGGCCATATTTTCATTTAAATCCTTAAACATATTTAAAAGAGCTTTTGGAGTCCTCTGATTCCAAATCTGGGTTGTGTTGGGTTTGGGTCTTCTTGACTGCTTTTTCTCTTTATCGGTGGTCATATTTTCCTGTTTTTCCTTCACTGATCTAGTTGTATACTGGATATTTTGGGAGATACAGTATAGAGACATAATTCTTTTATCTTCCTCTGAAAGAGTGTTGATTTTTTGTTGTTATTAGTAGTTAACTTAGCTGGACTTCAAATTTTGTCTCTTGTGTTGGGTAGCCTTCAGGGATAGCAAGGAGAATGTTGTAGTTAATTGGAATGAAGAAGGGATAAAGCACTGAAAGATGAAGTTGGGAGACGTAACCTTCATATTAGCCATTTTGGTAGAGTGCTGGAGGTAAAACCTGATTAGAGTGGATTTAAGGGAGGATGGTGGGAGGAAAAATTTGTGCAATGAGTTTAGGCAAAGTGGTTGGCAGATGTAAATATTTTAGGTTTTGTGGCCCACATATGGTCTTAGTTCCTGCTGCTTTTCTTCATATCCTTTTTCTTCTCCTTCTTCCTTTTCTCTTCTTTCTTCACAACCCATTCAAAATATATAAAAATGTGAAACCTGTTCTTAGCTCACAGGTAATGCAAAATAGGCATAGGCTGAATCTGACCCCTGAGCCATAGTGGTTTTTCGCTGACGCTTGATTTAAACAGACAACTCTTTAAAGAATTTTTGTTGTATTTGAAGAGAAGAGTAAGGGGGAAGAGGTGGCAAAATATTTTTTTTCTGCTTTTTTATGGTGGGAGAAATAACAGCATTTTTGCACATCATTGGGATTTAGCCAGTGGCAAAAGGGGGGGCAGTTTATAATGCAGGAATGATAGAATTGTTGGAACAATGTCCTTAAGTAGGTAAGAGGCAGTGGGGTCCAGGGTGCGTGTGAAGGGGGATAGCTCGGTGCTTGGCTGGTTAGTTTTTGGTAATTTTAAAACAAATTTTGAGTGTTTTTGAAGTGGTTTTTTTTTCCCTCTTTTATCTGTTATCATTTGCCTAGGATGAATGTAGAACAAGTAACTTTGGTGAGCAGTTTTAATTCCCAAATATTCTTTTTTAATAAACAATTTGAATACATTGTGAACATAAATTGAAATACTTTCAATAAGTAACAAAACCTTTTTCCTAAACTGAGAACATTTGATTATTGGATGGTTTATTATGTTTGTTTTGAAATTAAGATCACTTTCTTTTTTTTCCTTCAAAGTGCTGTGCATGGATGCAAAGATCAATTTTGATTCTAATTCAGCCTATCGCCAGAAGAAAATCTTTGACTTACAGGACTGGACCCAGGAGGATGAACGGGAGAAAGGTGCAGCTAAGGCAAATCTCAACTACATTGGCCTTGATGGAAATATAGGCTGTCTAGGTACCATGTATTGTTATGTTAAAGTTGGACTGGCTGAACTTAATTTATTTTCTTTGTGTTTGTTGTTTATACAAGTCATTTTCCCTCTTGACAGTAAATGGTGCTGGTTTGGCTATGGCCACAATGGATATAATAAAACTTCATGGAGGCACTCCAGCGAACTTTCTTGATGTTGGTGGTGGTGCCACAGTCCATCAAGTAACAGAAGCATTTAAGCTTATCACTTCAGATAAAAAGGTAAGGGCAGGGCTTATGTTTTAGAATTTGAATGACGAGAAGTAACTTGATTAATTAGTAGATCTGGTCATTACAGTAGTAGAGCATTAAATTTCAGAAGACCTAACTAGTTTAGAAAAAGTTACTGAAATCGATGCAATAAAAGTTAACTAGAAAAAAAGGTAAAATTTCCCACTGTAATTTAGAAAACAAGATGAAGATATATTAGATGGTATTAGGTAATACTATAAATGGTAGTGATCTGGTATGGGAGCCATTCCTGTGGAAAACTGCTGGAGATGGTAGTTGACCACAAAAGCCCAGAGATCTGGAAAATCTATAAAGCTACAAAGAAGAAAATTAAAATTACCTTTAATGCTGTCTAGAGATAATTTTTGTTACTATTGACTTGATCATTTTTTTGACTTCTTAATGCTTGTATATTACACACACACACACACACACACACTCTCTCACATTCCCTGTCTTTCTCTCTTTCTGTTTACATATATATCTTTATAGAAACAACTTTATTAAGATATAATTCACATGCCATCTAGTTCACCCATTCATAAATATATATCTTTCAAAACACATAGTTTGAGTTTTCTGGCTAGCATATCTTGAACCACTTTTTGCATTCACTAAGGTGTTCTTCTAAAACACTCATTTTAATGTTTGCATAAATCTTTCATATGTAGATAGGCCATAAGTTAGAACTATGATTTTATAAGTGATTATCAGAATACAAGGGATGTGAAGCATCATGATCCAAAAGATGCACAATATTATCAATCATTTTTTAAAAATATTTTATTTATTTATTTGACAGACACAGAGAGAGGGAACACAAGCAGGGGGAGTGGGAGAGGGAGAAGCAGGCTTCCCGACGAGCAGGGAGCCCGATGCGGGCTCGATCCCAGGACCCTGGGATCATGACCTGAGCCAAAGGCAGACGCTTAATGACTGAGCCACCCAGGCACCCCAATTATCAATCATTTTTTAAAGAAGTATATCTACTATGTGGCCATTGCGAGTTTTGTAAGACTTACGGAAAAATAAGATAGTGGCTTCTGTGGAACTAGTTTTACTGAATTCAGAACTGAGAATTCCTCATTGGTAAGGAGCATTTCTTACTCACTGTTGCCTCTTCCTGTGGCTGGCATAGTGCTCAGTGCATACAGAGGTCATTAATAAGTATTTATTATTGATGCTGCTGACAATGTACCTTTTTACTTATGATGTTAGACTCTAGAATTTTTAAAAAATCTGTTTTACCACTTTTTGAGCCTCTAGAATTATTTGCCATGTTTTGTTTTACAAAAAGCATTGAACTGAAATGAGAAATAAAAGTGCTTTATTTTCCTAGTTTAATAACTATTCAGAAAATAAACAAATCTTACTGGAACTATATTTCTATAGCTTTTTTTGGCATAAGCTCTAAAAGCAGAGTATTAGCTAATTATTTAACTGTTGAGTACTTACTAAGGTGAACTAGAATTCTAATTATTTTTCTAAGTATGGCTTTTAGGGTCTAGGTACAAGAATGGAGAAAAGCATATGAAGAATTTCCATGTTGTGGACTGACAGGAAGGGCATTGGAGTTGGAAACAGGCCAGGAACCCTTGGAGACAACATGGATAGCATTGAAGTAGCTGTATACTTATTATGTCTCTTTGTGTTGGACACTGTACTTGGATTTGGGAATACATGGTTACTTTGCTCAAGGCATTTATAGTCTGACTGGGATGGTAAACTAAATGTAGTATTGTGGAAGAACAGAAGTCAGAGCTGGTAACAAGTAGGAGAATCAGGGAGGCCTTCACTGAATGAACGATTTCTTGAGAAATTGAGTGAGTTAGGCAAGAGGAAGAAAATATACAAAGATATGTAGATTCCAGGGACGCCTGGGTGGCTCAGTTGGTTAAGCGTCTGCCTTCAGTTCAGGTCATGATCCCAGGGTCCTGGCATCGAGTGCTGCATCGGGCTCCCTGCTCAGCGGGGAGCCTGCTTGTCCCTCTGCCTGCCGCTCCCTCTTCTTGTGCACTCTCTCTTTTTCTATCTCTGATAAATAAATAAAATTTTAAAAAAAGATACATAGAGTCCAAAAAAGACCACTGTGTTTATGGAATGGTAAGATGCTTATGTGTAAGAATACAGCATTATTGGAATGAATGATTAATGTTGGCAAATTGAGACCACATTGTAAAGATCTCTATCTGTAGTTAGGGAGTTTGGATTTTAACTTCCTTACCCTAGTCCATACAAAGGGATATATATATATAAATATATCCCTTACCTTTTTGTTTATTGTTTATTTATTATTTAACTTATTTTTTTTTAAAGATTTTATTTATTTATTTGACAGAAAGAGACAGCGAGAGAGGGAACACAAGCAGGGGGAGTGGGAGAGGGAGAAGCAGGCTTCCCGCTGAGCAGGGAGCCCGATGTGAGGCTTGATCCCAGGACCCTGGGATCATGACCTGAGCTGAAGGCAGACGCTTAACGACTGAGCCACCCAGGCGCCCCCTTATTTAACATTTTTTAAAAAGAAGATAACTGTTAATAGAGGATGAAATGGAGAGGAGGGAGGCACTGGCAGGAGAGATAATTCAGTTGTTATACCTGCTTGTGCAAAAATATGAAGAGGTCCCTGACAAAGGTAGTGTCAATAAGAATAAAGCAAAGAAACCCAATTTAAAGGCATGTCTGAGATAGAATCATTAAATTCATTTTTTCCTTTTTGTTGGGAGGCCATGGAGAAGGGTTGGTTAGGTTAACAGTAGGACTTTTGTTTGGGGAGAATCATTGGGTGGCAGTGCCTTTTGTGTAGTCTGAGGCAAAGTAGAGAAATAGGTGTTTCTGACTGAATGTGTTAAGCTTGGATTGTGGTGACTGTCTAGCAGGTGATTATAAGGACACTATACTTCTTGTAATGGATGGATGTATATTAAGGAAGTCCTCAGTACTTTGAGAAAAGTTGAAGTGTTAGGAGTTGGTAAGATGACCCATGTGAGTGAGAGGCTGAAACCAAGAATGTGAACCCCTGCCACCCCCAGAGCTGAAGGATTGAATAGAGAAGGAAGACCCAATAAAAGAGAGAAAGAACAAACTGATAGTTGGAGATTAGGAGAGAGCAATGACATCCAAGGCCAAGGTAGAGAGTTTTGAGAAGTAAGGGATAGGCAGCAGTGTCCATCTGTAGGAGTGATCAGGTAGAGTAAGGACTGAATTAATGATTGGGAACCCTAGCAAGAACAATAGGGGGAGAAGGGGGCAGAGACCAGGTTATAATGGGTTCAACTGTGATCAGGAATTGAGGGAGTAGAGACTTTCAGGAGAGATTATCCTTTCAGGGTATTTTTTCTTCCTTCCTTCCTTCCTTCCTTCCTTCCTTCCTTCCTTCCTTCCTTCCTTCCTTCCTTCCTTTATTTGAGAGAGAGCATGTGTGCGTGAGCATGAGTCGGGGGAGGGGCAGAGGGAGAGGGGGAAGCAGACCCCCTGCTGAGTGTGGAGCCCACCCTACAGGGCTCCGTCCCAGGACCCTGAGATCATGACCTGAGCCAAAGTCAGTGGCTTTAATGACTGAGCCACCCAGGGTACACCCTGTCCCCAGGGTACAGAAGGACATAGAGGACATAGTGGTAGCAGTCGAATGGAGGTGGGGTTGAGGAGAGCTGTTTAGTGTCTGTTTGCTTTCTTGTTTGTTTAGAAGACCAAGAATATGAGCTGTATCTAGCTAGAGAGAGAGAAGAGATTTGAGGATGAAGAAGAAAGTGAGTTTAGCTAACGGAGTGAAGACCTGGAGGAGATATGTTGTAATGAGGTGGTGAGATTGTTTTAGAGAGGAGGTTAACTCCTTCCTTGAGGTATCATTGGAGAAAGGGAGATCACATCTAAAAATTAGAGAGCTTGAAGTGGGATAGGAGGCTTATGGAGAAAGTGAGAGGTACGAGGCCGACCACTAAAGAAAGGATTGTTGATGAAGAGTCATTATTGTACTGTTCTTTAGGTTATGCTAATGTTTCAGGGTTGTTGTTGTTTTAAACTTTTTAGGTCTTCCTTGAAGTTGGAATGAGTAAACTGATTGACTGGAATCATCCAGGAGTGCATTATTTGAAGGGATGGCAGAGGCAGACTGGTCTTGAGAGGAATGGGCATGGAGGAATTAAGCATGCAGGTGACAGTATCATTGGAATGCTGAGCCACAGGTTGCAGGCTTTGGTGAAGAAAACCTGATCTGCTGAGAGTCTGGGAGATTAGATCAAGGTTGAGAGACTAGAAGCTTTTAAGAGGAAAAGACTGGGTTTGATGGAGTTGGAGGTGAGAGGCAAAAGGAGAGGAGGTTGAGCAGAGAGTGGGATTTATACACTCGATATTCTAGAAACATTCATTCTGGTCAAGTCAAGGATTTAGCCTTGGTGATCGTTAGTTGAAAGAACTGGAGGTAAAAGTGACATGGTAGAGATCCAGTAACTTTAAGGCTAGAGTGTTGGATGATGCCTGTGGTACATATCAAAGCTATCCAGAATGAGGTGGGATGGAGGAAGAGAGGAGGGTGCATGCCAGGGTCATTGTGAATTCTAGTCTATTTTTTCATTTCTTAAAGGTCTAGAAATACTATTGGTAAAGATAAGGAATGCATAGTATAGTTCAGTGTGTTTCAACCTTTTTAATGTCTTATCATTCACAGAAAATGGTATTTCAATGGGGTATAGAAGGTAGATGGAGAAGGTTGCTTATAGTCAGAGGCCACTGGCCCAGAGGTGCTAGCTGTCCCAGAACCTTCCTAGCTGCCCTATGGGTAGAGGGTAACAATATCTTGGTATTTCTGTAACACATTTATATTTCACTAGTTGGAAGCTCTGGTGAATGAACTAATAAGACTCTTTTTAAAAAAAAGATTTTTGGGGGGGAAATGATAGAAGAACAGTGATTCAGATTCATCGGTGATGATGTAAGAATGCTGATCCAAACAGGCCTTGAGGTTTGGATGTGAAGTGTAGCTAGGAATGGGTATTCAGGAGAAGCTGAGTGATTTTGAAGTTCTGCTTTGTGTGAGAATTTGGTTGAGATGATGGGGATAAATGAAGAAGGAATGATAGGTGGTGAACATTAAATTGGAGATCTTGCATGTAATGTTCCCTTATATCATGATCTGGGGCAGTCGTGTTGGTGAATGGCTATGTTTAATAGAAAACAAGTAAATGGAATCAGGGAATCTTGTTCATATGGGCTAGGAGAGAAGAGACTATGAGCCAGGTGTTGAAATCACCCAAGTTGGGGAGAATGAGTTCTGGTGGGTGGTGGACTGCATAAACTTTAGTGATGAGAGCTGAGAGAATGTGATGGTCTGGCCGGAAAATATTACCATGGAATTAATTTGTATCATAAGGCACAGACACTAGTATTTTCTTGAGAAGGAAGGAGACATACTCCTTGCTTTTAGATTTTAATCTACAAAAACCGTTTTATTCACAGGTACTGGCTATTCTGGTCAACATTTTTGGAGGAATCATGCGGTGTGATGTTATTGCACAGGGTATAGTTATGGCTGTAAAGGATTTGGAAATTAAAATACCTATTGTGGTACGGTTACAAGGTGAGTGTAAAAGGTATCTTGCAATTGTTCCATGAACTCTGATTGTTTAAAAAAAATAAAATACAGTTTTCAAATAGCTTTATCTTTTAAATGAAAATGTTATGTAATAGGAAATTTTTAAAATGGGGGTTTAAAAAATACTTCTCACATCGGGGCAAAATTATGGGTTTTGCTTGGTATATAATTTAGTATGTTATTTATTTGTTGTGCTTTGTTTTAAATTCTGACTTACCTGAGTTACCATTGACATGGTAAGGCAAGATATTTCCTGAGGTAACTCCAGACTTTTACAGTATTTTCTTTGGTTTTAGAAGCATTTATGTTAAATGATGGAAGTACTCCTATGTTGAAATTTCATATTGTGACCAACATTTTAAATGATTTTGTGCATATATTTAAAACACCTTTATATTTGCATAAATCATTTCCAGGTACAAGAGTTGATGATGCTAAGGCACTGATAACAGACAGTGGACTTAAAATTCTTGCTTGTGATGACTTGGATGAAGCTGCTAAAATGGTAAACAGGCTATGTTAATCTAAGGATAACTTTGCAAAGTGTGTAAGATGGGTGATAGGTATAAGGGGTTCAGTGCTCCTAATATTTAGCAGAAACACTCATTATTGGCAATATTAGCTGGTGCATTTTAGAATATAAGTTAGTTTCATTTATTTTTATTTTTTTAAAAGATTTATTTGAGAGAGAGAGTACGAGTAGGGGGCAGCAGAAGGACAAGCAGACTCCCTGCTGAGCAGGGAGCCTGATGTGGGGCTCAATCCCAGGACCCTGAAATCGGGACCTGAACTGAAGTCAGGCACTTAACCTACTGAACCACCCAGGCGCCCCTCATTTATTTATTTTTAAAGGAATTTTTGTTTTATATAAATATTACATGGTTAAAGCAAGGTATATTCAGAGAATCTAGGTTTTATACTTACTCCTGTTTCTTCCTTCCCCACACATAACCAACCAGTTTTTCAAAGAAGTTTTTAGTTCATCCTTTCACTTTTTTAAAATAATAAGCAAATAATATATGTGTGTGCGTGTGTGTGTGTATATACACACATACATATACATACATATATATATACATACATATATATATGTATATCTATCTATCTATCTGGTTTCTCACATTGTGTGAGGATAACCTATATTTTACCTAATTTCTTTTACTTAATAATCTGTCTTGGAGCACATTCCATAGTAGACATAGAGGTGTTTTTAAGTGAGAACTTACGATTCTTTCCTACCGTTGTTTATGGTCATTTCATGGAATACTCTGGGGCTGTATGGTTTAATCAGCAGTAGGCTTTTGAGATTTGCTGAGTTAATGTGATACCATTTCATAAAAATAATAAAGGTCTTATGTCCTTCTTTGGGACATACTTTGGGAAAGTACTTACTAGTAAATAAAAATCAGCTGCACTTTAGTGACAGATTTATACTCGATCCTGAGTTTATTTTTTAATTTATTTTTTTAAAGATTTTTATTTGACAGAGAGAGACACAGCGAGAGAGGGAGCACAAGCAGGGGGAGTGGGAGAGGGAGAAGCAGGCTTCCTGCTGAGCAGGGAGCCCGACCTGACCCATGGGGCTCCATCCCAGGACCCCGGGATCTGACCTCAGCCAAAGGCAGATGCTTAACCTGCTGAGCCACCCATGTGCCCCTCAGTCCTGAGTTTAAATTAAGATTTTGGGCGAGGGAATGGTAGAGCAAAAGTGCTTTGTGGACATGGAAAAAAAGTAGAAGAATCAATCAAATCTTGATCAAGTAGACCATGAAAGATACAAGTGAACAGTTGATTTAAATTGTGACTGCAGGGCGCCTGGGTGGCTCAGTCGTTAAGCGACTGCCTTCGGCTCAGGTCATGATCCCAGGATCCTGGAATCGAGCCCCGCATCGGGCTCCCTGCTCGGCGGGAAGCCTGCTTCTCCCTCTCCCACTCCCCCTGCTTGTGTTCCTGCTCTCGCTATCTCTCTCTGTCAAATAAATAAATAAAATCTTAAAAAAAAAAAAAAAAGATTCTAAATTGTGACTGCAGTGTTTTTCTACTGACTGTGAGGTTATGGAAGTTCTGACAATATTAATAATAATATGATAGTAGCAACTGCTGCCACTTCTTATTTATTGTGCATGCAATGCTAAGTTTTTTTTCAGGTATTATGTCATTATATTTGATTACATAATTTCTGTTTTTATAGATGTGGAAACAGAGGCTAAATAAATTAAGTTATTCATCAAGATGACATGTCATAAACATCAGAGTGGGATTTGAACCCAGGGTGCCTAACTTTGAAACCTTTTCTTAACTACTCTCCTGGGCAGGAGAGAAGCTGAATTTGTGTTTGGTGTTAGACATGTTTAATTTTAATCTTTTGTGTGGTACCAGCTGGTTATCCTCACACAGATTATAGATACAGCATTGGAATTCAACTTGACAAAAAGTGAAATACTAACTTCTAGACCCAAGCTCCTATCCTGATATTGCAAGTTAAGATCGTATACATACTATTAAACAGACTTCGATTAGACGTGCTTTGCATTGTGTGCAAAAAAAGGCACTGTTTCTGCCTTTAAAACAGATAAAATTGAGGCAGTAAAAAAGAGGTGTGTGTATGTGTGTGTGTGTGTGTGTGTGTATGAAATCAGAAGGTATTGAACTGAGGCGTGAGTTATGAAGAGTCTCAGATTTGACAATCTTTCAAGAGTGGCAAATGCTTGTGTGAGTGTGAAGTGATTTATAACAATGTCAGTATAGCCCAGATGTTTTAAGTGAGAAAGATTGAATGTGCATTAATTTCACATTTACTGGTAGTTCTGATTTTATGGTTTCATGGAAATAAGGGACAAAGATGCTTTGTTTTTTCCTTTCAGGTTGTAAAACTCTCTGAAATTGTGACCTTAGCCAAGCAAGCCCAGGTGGATGTGAAATTTCAGTTGCCAATCTGATCGGAGAACCTAGTGGATGGCTGAAGGTGTTAAATGTGCTATAATCATTAAAAATCCTGTGTTCTGTATTATTATTGTTCCTTTTCTCTTCAGTGTGTGGAGATTGTAATTGCCAGCTAGACACAAAAACTTTCAAAAGTATTTGGTCTGCATTTAATTCTGCTGTTCAGAGTGGGCTGTTTGTATAAAGAATGTATAATGCAGTGATCTAGTTTCTTTTATTGCAGCTTTCTTTTTCACTTCTATAGAATGTCACTTGCAATATGCCAGTTTATTGTTAGATTCAACATTCTTCGTTGATAAGAGTCCTATGAATAAAATAAATATGAAGATAAAGCTTTATTCTTTAGTGTTCGAAATACATTATATCTAATAACTAGCCTCATTAGTAGAGCAATGTATTAAAACAATGTTTTATATAAGAAGTGTTTATCTTCAACACCAAATACCTATCTAAATATATCAATTACTATTTATAAAAAGAGCTTTCAGACACTCCTCAGAATATTCTTTTAAGTATGTCAGTGAAGTAACTTGTTATTTGAACATTGTTTTAATCATTATAAAACACTGATTACTGTAAGTCTTCTTGATCCTGTGGTATTGATAAAAACTGGTAGGTTTGTATCAGATAAAGGTATATTCACTAAGGACTTGGCAGACAAAATTAACAATGTCAGTTTGTTAATAAAAATCTCCCAATGTGACTCGGATTAATGTTTTTTCTTTTTTAAGTAAACACAGTGGATGGTGATGTGTTCATCATTGCACTAAATATCTTCAGGGAACCGATTTGTAGATCATGTACTGGGGCATGACATTACGTATTATGGAGCTACCTATAGATACTTCCCTTGAATTCTGATGTTTATGTGTGTACGTTCTGGTACCTTCTTTAAAAAAAAAAAAAACATGTTTTCCTTTGTGTCCCTCTGTGTGTGTGTGTGTGTATGTATGTGTGTATTAATCTTTTGTTCACTACTCAGAACAGTTGATATTTAACTATTAACAGTGTTAATACCATGGAAGGAAATACCAGCCAGGTGGTAGGCTATGTAACCATACTGATGAATATGAGAACTTTTACCTATTTTGATGTTCTTAATGTGTGATCAGATATATATACTATGACGGGTCGCATAGCATAGTGATTATGAGCACAGAATTTGAAAGCGGGTCTGTCTGGTTTGAATCTTCACTCTACTACTTACTATCTGTATGAGTTTGGACAAGTTTTTAAATTTCAGTGTATCTGTTTCCTTAGCTCCTTTCTCATCTTGACTAGAATTATATGGTGGGGAGAGGGAGATAGAGAAGGACAGCAGGTGATGGAGGGGGAGGAGGAAAGAGGAAGAGAGACATTCTATAAAGAGAATATATAAAATATATATTTAAACCAACTATACATATATCATTATCTAACTATCAATCTGCCCTTCCTGCTCATATATTAAAATACCAACTATACATATATCATTATCTAACTATCAATCTGCCCTTCCTGCTCATATATTAAAATACTAAATTAGAGTCATTAAGCCATTGAAAATTGTGATAAAGTTATAATTAAAAGTCCAAGCCTTTGGCTTTTGATTAAAAAAAAAAAAATTCCAAAAATTGCCAGCCAATGATGAACTCAGAAAAGATCGGCATTTTGTATTAGTTGGGGTCTAGTCAGGAATTTAAAACAATGCTTGGTATTTTGGGGAGGATAAAATACAGGCTATGGTAATAGTGGTGTTTCAGTTACCTATTCTTGCATACTAGATTACCCTAAAACTAGGTGATTTTCAAACAACATTATCTCACAGTTTCTGTGGGTCAGAAATTTGGAAGCAGTTTAGGCAGGTGGTGGTTTTGGTGCCACAGTCATTTGGAGGCTTGACTAGGGCTGGAGGACCTACTTCCAAGATGGCGCTCTCATACGGCTGTTGGCCCAAAGCCTCAGTTTCTCCCCATGTGGGCCTGTCGACAGGGCTGCTTGAATATCCTTGTGACATGTCAGCTGGCTTCCCCCAGAGCCAGTGATCCAAGGGAACGAGGGAGGAGTGGCATTGCCTTTTTTGTTCTCATTTCATTGTCACTTCTGCCACGCTCTTTGTTAGACGTGACTCACCGAGTCCAGGCCGCAAGAGAGGGGAATTCAGCTCCATTCTTGAAGGGAGAAGTATCAGAGTTTGTTGACATATTTTAAAACCATCACAACTCATGTTTGGAAACTGAAAGAGCAAACTGGATGCTGAGTTAACTCAGAGATTAGTAACTGCTAAGACTGAGGTAGTAGGGAGAATCTGGGAGCTGGGAGGACTTCAGTTGCTTACAGCCCTGAGGAGGAGCGTGCCTTGGCTTCAGTGGTGGGCCCAGGAAAACTACAAGGACATTTATCAGGGAAGGCAAGGAAAGAATGTTTCAAGGTTAGAGTGATCAATGGTGTCGAATACAGATAAGTCAAGAAACATAAGGACCAAAAAGTGTTTAGTGGAATTGAAACAGGACGTAACAACTTGGTAAGAGTGATGGTGGTGTAGCTGTGGGCAGGAAGTGGGAGTTCTGTGGAGAATGGAGAGTGAAAACAACCTCCTCCTGGCCACTTAGACACCCTCCCACTGCAGCCCCCAAACATCCATTCGCCCTTGAATATTCTTTTTACAGGCTTGATACTTCTGTCCCTACAGCCCTGCCTGCTTCCTGGGGGGGGGGCGGGGAGCCTACTTTAACATTTGAATTCTCTCCCTTACAGTTGAATAAATCCATCTGAACAACTCCACTTTCTGCATAGAATATAACCAATTTTGACTATGATAACAGCTTGCACAAGAACCCAGGACACCAAGCCTGATAGATATTCATACTTTGTACCAGATGGGGTTTTAGAAAAACCACATGTTAAGGGGGAAAACATGTAAAAACAAAAACAGGGAGGTAGGGAAGAAAGAAAAGAAAGAAGAAGGAAGGAAGGAAAGCAGGAATGAAGGCAAGCAGGCAGGTTGTACAACCCCAGCAACCCCAGCAGGACATTGAAGCTTTTAATGTTTTTTAAATACTTTGGTGAGTTTTTCTGTCTGGTGACGATTTCTATTTAAAGAAGTTTTAAGAGCGTGGGCATAAATGTTAGCAGGCTGGGGGGCAGGTGTGCTATAATTACAGTCATGTTCTTTTGTCCTGTTGGAAGGGGGTGAGATAGGACCTGTGGAAAAATCGGTTTTCAGATTTGTGTGATTTATTGTGTGGTAGTAAAAAATCGAAATAAGATTTAGAGGTTTACACTATAAAATGAGGAAAGGCAAAAGGTTGGTAAATCAGTTTTTGTCTAAAATGTGATTTAAAACGAAGAGGTGAAAGTGAAGGGATAAAATAGTAATTATTTAGGTGACAGCTGGAGAGAGGACTGGAGGAGGGAGGGCTGTGCTGAGCCAGAGGGACTTGAGATAATAAAGCTACAGTGTCCTCGAGTGCCAGGGTTTTGCCCCCTGTCTGAAAGTTCTCAGCATTGAAGCTATGGCAGTCTTTGTTCTCTTTTTCAAAAATCTTGCTCTGTCAGCTTCTTTTTCCACTTTGAGGAAATTTGAGTATCTTTGTTATTCATGACTTTGTTTCACAAGGAGATAAGACTATGAACAACTTCTGTTTCTTCACAAGTAACCAGCTTCTATTTTTCATTTCTTCCAATCTTGTGTGTGTACATTGTTGTTTTCCTGTGTATTGCCTCCTCTTCATGGTTAGTGGGGAGGGAGGCCCGCCATGCGTGCCACCCCCACTTGCCTTCCTTCACTTGATAACTCTCACTGGTTGTGCAGTCAGCAGCAAACTTCGTCCGTAAGCAGCCATCCTGGGACATGAAACTGGAAGGGCTGAGCCACGAGGATCCAGCTGGTTACTTCCCAAAGGAGTTTGGTTTGCCCGCCGCATCACCTCCTCTGTCATTACATCGTTACTGTTTTCATGCCTTTGCCTTTAGCCTTTATGTTCCCTACACGAATAGGCAGATATGTGAGGACTCTTGGACTTCACCTTACCCTGTCCATTAGGCAGAATAATGGCCCCTTCACAGATATCCACACCTAATCCTTGGAAGCTATGCATATGTCACATTACATAGAAAAGGGACTTTGCAGATGTGATTAAGGCTATGTGGACCTTAAAATAGGGAGATTATCCTGGATTATCCCCATACGCCTTTTTTGGGCTTCTATAACAAAATACTGTAGACTGGGTGGCTTATAAGCAACAGAAATTTATTTCTCACAGTTCTGGAGGCTGGGAAGCCTACGATCTCAAGGCACTGGCAGATTCAGTGTCTGGTGAGAGCCTGCTTCCTGGTGGATAGGCGATGCCTTCTCACTATGTCCTCACCTGGTAGAAGGAGCTAGGGAGCTCTATGAGGTCTCTTATAAGAGCACTAATCCCATTCGTGAGGGTTCCACCCTCTAGATCTGAGCATCTCCCAAAGGCCCCACCTCCTGATATTATCCACGTCAGGCATCAGGTTTCAGTGTAGGAATTTTGGAGGGACAAATAGTGTTATAGCAAGGCCCAATCTAATCATATGAATCCTTAAAAGCAGAGAGCGTTCTCCAACTGGAGGCAAGAGAGAGGTGGCTAAAGGGGAAGTTGAGAGGTTCCCACAGGAGAATTCAATATACAATTACTGCTTCTGAGGTGTAGGAGTCCGTGTGCAAGGACTACAGAGAGGCCTTTAACTGAGGGCAGCCCCCAGCTGACAGGCAGCAAGGAAATGGAGATCTCAGTCATACAGCCAAAAGGAATTGGATGTTGCTAACAATTGGAAGTGGTTTCTTTCCAGATGACCAGAGAAACCAGACAAGCCTATCTGGACTTCTGATCCACAGAACTGTGAGATAATAAATTTGTGTTGTTCTAGGTGCTAAGTTGGTGGTAATTTGTTATATCAGCAATAGGAAACTTAATATACTAACATCCATACTACTGTATATTAGTTATAAAAGCCAAACTGAGGTCTCTCAAACTGAGGTGAAGGGCCATTTTGTAAAAATTGGATATTTAAAATTTTCTAATCAGTAATGGACTAATTCTTTTATAAAATACAATCAAGACAATTACAAGAAATGATTTTTTTAAAAAAGCATACAAAATATGAGCTCCAATTTTATTTTTATTCAACAGCATAAAACTTCAAATTGCTGTAAGAGTTTCTAGATGCTTACTCTTTATCTGCTTATCTCTTGCGGATTTGTGAACTGTGGATCGGATCAGCATCAGTCCACAGATTACATTTTGAGTAGGACTGAGAAAAGCTCCATTACATCCAATTGTGAGGATGTGAACATAAAAATTGGAAGTAGGATGTAAACAAACATCTAGTGTTGAGAGGCTCAGCATTGAATCGTTTCTAGTCAATATGATGGTACTCACAGCTTTGTAAATTTGGGAAGCAATTGCCATCAATCAGCAAAGCCACAGACTGCTGTGTGTCCCGGAGTCCAGTCAGTGCTAATCCAGAAAATCAGTTGAGCAAATTGGGGTATGCAGGGAGAGGGCCAGGGGTGGTCTGAGCTTCATGTCTGGTTTGTATGTTGCTAATTTGCACACTAACATCATCAATGTCTTTGGTAGGAGTTGACTGATGACTAGTTGAGACCTTGCAGTCCTGCAGTTCAGGGTGACAGTTCCAGGGTGACGGGATAGACGTTTCATAATAAGGAAACTAGAGACAAACCTAGAATGGTTCAGGATTATTCCTATGGTCAGTTCTAAAAGCAGAAAAGCATCTTTTCTTCTGTTTCTGATATATGTATTTGATGAAACTAGCCTCGTTTTAGAAAAAGAGACCTTTGCTTCAGTGAAAATGATACATACTCATTGTAAAAACAAATAAAAACCTCATTGAGACAGAGAGTACCAAGACAAGTAAGACTCATTTGTAACCGCACAACCCAGAGATAACACCCGTTAACAGTTTGGAAAATATTCTTTGTCTTCTCTACGTCTGAGCATATGTGCACAGATAAATGAATATACTTTTACGTAAGTGGATCGAAGTCTAGATACTGTGCTATTCTTCAGTAAACACTTAGGCATCTTTCCATCGTGTCCAATATAGGTCTACATCATTTTTAATGACTGCACACACACGAGAATGTATGTACCATTGTCTTACATACGCAATCTTACATATTGACCTTTGTTTCCTACATTTTCAACATTCTAAATAGAAGAGGAGAATGCCCTGGTGCATAAATTCTCCTTCAGATAAAAACCTTTGAGTGGATTAGCTGTGTCAAAGCAGAACTATACTTAACATTCTCATGGCAGTCACTGAGCAGCAGCTTTGCTGCAAGTATGTCCTGGTTAGTCTCCCACTCACAGTGTATAACAGTTTTTCCATGCCTTTGACAACAGTGCGTTGCTAATTCCAATGGGCAAAAGACATGTCTTCCCTGTTTAATGCTGATGAGGTTTCATCTGTTTACTAATGATTTGTGCAGGAGCACATGTGTGTAACTTCCATTTCAGTGTTCTATTGACTTCATTCTAATTGATATTTAAGAACTTTTTGCATATTTGAGATTAGCCATTTGTCTATAATATATTATGTATTTTATCATATGTAATTTTTAAAAAATCATGGTAAGAGCACTGAACATGAGATCTAGCCTCTTAGCAAATTTTAAAGTGCGCATACAGTATTGTTTACTATAAGCACGGGGCTGTGCAGCAGGTGTCTAGAACTTACCCATCTTGCATAACTGACACTTCATACCCATTGAATAGCAACTCATTTTCCCCTCCCCCAGCCCCTGGCAACCACCATTCTAATCTGTTTCTATGACTTTGGCTATTTTATTTTTTTTAAGATTTTATTTATTTATTTGGCAGAGAGAGAGAGAACACAAGCAGGGGGAGCAGCAGAGGGAGAGGGAGAAGCAGGCTTCCCGCTGAGCAGGGAGCCCGATGCGGGGCTCGATCCCAGGACCCTGGGATCATGACCTGAGCCAAAGGCAGACATTTAACCGACTGAGCCACTCAGGCGCCCCAACTTTGACTATTTTAGATGCCTCATATAGTGGAATCATACAGTATTTATCCTTCACAGGTGTAATTTTCAATATAACAAAGTGTACCAATATTTATAGTTTCTGGTTTTCATGGTATACTTTGAAAGCCTTAATTTTGGTGTTAGTTCTGAGCTTGAGTTATGGATGCAGAGCACATGATCACTGGGTGATGACCTGACCTAGAGCCAGGTGATCAGAGGCTCCTCACCTGCTCCCCATCCTTGGAATGCACCTTCCGCCCCACCGGCCCTTCCCACAGCTGGAGCCATTTTCAAGGACTCTGCCTTGAGAGAGCCGCGTGTAGTCGAGACCGTCTGGCCCACATGCTGGGACTGAACGCAGTGCAGGCCTCTAGGTAAACTTTCAAGACCTGGCGGGAGGATGTGGGCATCTACTTGTCTCTCGGCTGCCCAAGATGAGCCTCGGAAGTAAGTTCTCTTGCTTATGGAGACGGCCGCCTACCAGTCTGGAGTGGCCTGCCCCTTTCTTCAGGCTCTCTTTATCACTCTGTGTTTGGGAGTCAGTTTTTGAACCAACATTCGCTCTGGGAGGGTTGCTGAAGAGTAATAGCCAAAGGAGCAGTTTAAACAAACTGGTCATGGCTCTCTTAGAAAGTGTGATTCAACTGACATGGACTACTTTTTTAGCTTGTGAGAGCCTGTTCATTATGAGTCAACCTTTTAAAAACCGTAGACTTAACTTGCCTAGGCTGTCAGTTCTCATGTGTTTGGTATCCTAAGTCAGTGTGAAGTCAGTGTGAAATATTCCAACTCGCAGAGACCGTTGAACAGATAAGGATCTGTATCTGACTCCTCTTCTGGCCGACCCAGCATTCCTGACCTTTGGTGCCTGTTCTGGCTCCTTTCCCTGGGGTTCATCCCTATGGTTAAATTCTCCCCTTGATGCCTGTTCTGGTGTACTTGACTGCGTACTGAGATCAGGTGCTTGGCTGAGCATTAATGCTACAACAGACAAATGTTATTTTTATGGTACAGCACTTAGCCTAGTGCCCATCTTATGGAGGTATCATTGTTGATGACGCAGTGTAGTGAGGAGATTCAAAAATTGACGTCCCGTTTTACATTGTCACTGAGGTGCCAGGTGATTTAACTTCTAGCAGTGCCATTCAGCCTGCTTACTTGAGCAGGGTTTGGCAAACCAGTCGTTTAGGGGACTTGTGAAAGAAATCCCATTTGAAGGAAGTCCGTTATTGTGAAATTTCCTCACTGAGAAAAAGGTTGATTGAAATCCAGGCTATTTCTGAGATGGGGAAGTTCTATTTAAAAAAAGAAATCAAAAGGATCCATTGTTCCTCAAGTCAACATAATTAAAAATTCAGTATCATGCTGAGAAATGGGCTACCCAGTACCAAGAATCCTATGAGGTTAATGGCAGTTAAACATGGGCCAGGTAATTACCATTGTAGGGGCCAAGGGCAGGCTGCCCCAAAATGTGCCGCCTTGGCATATTATTTTAAATAAAAGTTACTTAAACAGCCAGTGCAAAGACACTCAGACCTGCCTTTGTCCCTCTGAAAGGAAAAATCAATTTCCCATATGAAAGGGACCCTCCCTGAACTAAGAAGTAAAAAGATATCCTTATCACCAGAGATAGGAACTTTAAAGCCAAGAAAGATATAGAAACAAACCTTGTTACTTTCTATTTTTTAGCAACCTACTACCTCAGCCCAAATTCTGCATAGAATTCCTTACTAATTAAAGCTCCCAAATATCCATTTTCTTTATCCTGTCAATTCCTCACAAATTTATTTTCTCTTTGTCTAAAACGTGTAAAAACTGCCTGCCTTGGTTATTTCTTTAGGTCTCAATTTCATTATTGGGGCTCCATGCACACGTAATAAAACTTTGGCTTTTATTCCTGTTAATCTGTCTCATGTAAATTTAATTCTCAGTCCAGCTGGAAGATGTTGAAGGATAGAGGAAGAATTTTTCCTTCCCTACAACATGCATTTGGTTTGCTTAAACAGTAAATGGTCGACAGGCTGTAGGGCAAAGCCTGTTTAGAGTATGAGCAGTTTTTGCATTAGTTGATCAGCTACGCTGTAGTCACATACTTTCTTGAAATATGTGTGTCAAGGACAAAAAGTTCCTACTTGATGCCCACTTTTGGCTTCTGTTTTTTTTTTGGCAGCTGTAAAATGTGTAAGCAGTAAGATCTTTTTTTTTGCAGTCTCAGCTGACCTAGTCCAGTGGTTCCCAGATTTTGGTGTAAATTAAAAAAAAAAAAAAAAAAATCTTTCGGCCGCCTATTAGGCAGGTGGTTTCCTAGGTCTCCTACCCAGAGATTCTAATGCAGGAGACCTGGCAACATCCATGTTTAATACATTCCTCAGGTGATTCTAATGCAGGTGGTCCTTTGAAAAACAATGGATCAGGGCAAAGAGTAGGAGAAAATTAGTTATTGTTTTATGCATCTACTGTGCACCAGACTTAGTCATGCCAGGATACCTCATTTCGGTGGTTCCCTCCCAAACTTCAAATTCTGTGTCCACCTGCTCTAGAAATAATATATGTGTGTTAGAACCTATACCTAGGGAATTGTTCCTTTGATTTAAAGCTTTCTATTGTCCTTTAGATACCATTTTAGGACTAGCATAATGCTATTGAAAGTGCCAGTCTCTGAAGCGATTTGTTACTGATTTGCAACCAGGTAAGGATCTTGTGCCAGGATGTAAGTTATTTACGTCACTAAGCACACAGTGTAGCTCACCTGATAGATACTTTTGTCTCGGCAGCCAGATTTTTCCAATGAAGGAAGCTTCAGTGTTCTGATTTATGTGCTGGTGTAAGTTCTTAATTTTTCACACACTGGTAACAAATGGATTCAGAGACCACACTTTGAGTAGTGCTGCCTTAACAGACACTTGAGCCTTGAGGGGGTAAAAACAGAACAGCTTTGAGTGAAGAGATAAAGACTCTGAGTGGAAAAGCTCCCGAGAGACAACATTGGAGGTACCAAATACCAGCTCTGCTTCAGCAGGCCTGGCTTTTGTAAAAGCTCCAAAACTCACACCCTGTGATTGGCTCAGTTTCTTTTTCCTGCCTAGCCTGTTCCCACCCCCACCCCCACCGTGGAGGTGGCAAGGAGAAGAAAAACCCAAATATATTGCCTAGAGAAGAGGGCTAATTTAGTTAATCTGCAAGTCCTGGATTGACTGTGAAATCTGAGGATGGAAGTGTAGACTAGTAAAATGTTTCCCTCAAAGAACTTGAAGCTGAGTTTTTGTTGGGACTCTCATGGATACTTTTGAACATCACTTTAGAAGAAACATCCTTGATATCACTATTGCATTTACTGTTACTTCACGTAGATTAAATTGCTTTACTTCTTTAATTGTTCAATCTAAATGGGAATACTTGATAATAAGTAACTGAAAGGATTGCTAAGGTCTCTTCTAACTGAAAGATTCTGTGATTCCAGAATTCTTTCACCTACACAATTATTTCAGGGATCTACTTCCAGTATTCAGTTCATTCAACAAATATTAATCAAGCGCCTCCTATGTGCCATATAAGGTATTGGGGTACCCTGGTATATACAGTGATAAATAAGAGGCATGATCTCATGGTGTTCATAATGTAGCTGGGGAGATAGACATGCAATGAAATCAAAATAAGCATACGCATAGAACTGAATGTGAACCTAGTGAGAAAAGAGGTGACGGTTTAATGGTTGTCAGATATAAATTTCAGTTCAACTGAATGCAGCAGGTGGTTTTTTGAGTACATACTTTGTACCAGACGCTGTGCTGAGTATTAGAGACACAGAGATGGGCAGGAGAACATTCCTGACTGCAGAGCCATTTGGAATTGTACCTGAATAGCCATACCCATCTCCTCAATCCCATTTGATTTTGTTGGTTGATTTGTGTAGGCTTGACTATTTAATCGGCTTTTCATCCCATACTCTTAGGTAGGACTTCCTGGTATCCATTTGTCTGAGGATGTGGAGCTGCCTTTCTAGGTTTGTGAATTTGACCTGAAGAAAATCTTATTTACATGATTATGGCTTTTGAAACTCCCAGCTGAGCTGCTGAACTGACACAGACTCAGCAGAGTTGAGAATTATTATTGAACATCTACCACAAAATTGCAGTCTTTGAGTCAAAGTGATCACAGGGTATGCTCATTCCTTTATTCAACACATCTGAGTTCCTTCTATGTGCCAGGCACTGTTCTGGGCACATGTGGGGACATAACTGAACAAAGCAATAGGAGTCCCTGCCCACTTATGTTCCTTTCAACTTAAACATTTTCAACAGCTGGGAGATCATTCCCTTACTGGGAGCCATCCCATTTTCAAACAGTCCTAAATACTTGAAAGATCTCTATTATGCTGATCCGAAATCTGTTTCCCTATAACTTTTATCTGGTAGTGTGAGGGTCTATCTCTGAGCCACTCTAGATAGATCTAAACTCTCTTCCACATGGCCGCCATTCAAATATTTGGAAAATGCTCATGTTCCTTTTAAGGCTCCCCATTGTGTTATTTGATGTGTAGAACTATGCATAGATATATGAGAATGTGGATGTAACTTAACAATATAAATCAGTGGCATCTTGATTTTGCTTGTTGTATTTGTTCTTTAGTTCCCTGAATCCCTGAAATACAGGTATGTTAACCATCCCTCCACCCACTGTTGAAACAAAAACTTACCTTTGCTCAGTGTGTTAGTTTCCAGAATACTCTCGTGTGCATAGTCATTTGGGGCTCACTACAATGTCAGTGGCAGGTGTTGTCCCCACTTAGCAGATGAGGACAACAGAGATGCTAAGAAAGCTGAGTGACTTAACTAAGGTGTCAGAGTACTGTTACATGAACTGGGTCTTCAGACTTCAAAATCTGTGTTTTTCATACTACTATATTCATACTACTATATATCTCCTCTATGCCTTGCTGGCTTTAAAGTGGAAATGATGTTAGGCTTTAGAATATTCTGTCATTTGATAGTTTCAGGAAGAACCCTAAACTCAGTTCAGAAATATTCCCCATCTGATTATTAGGTGGACTTGAGCAGGGGCAGCTCATGGGGCACATCCCCCTTTCTACTCTTCCCTCCTGGTGGTCTACCTTTCCCTTCTATTTAATTTTCTTTTTGCTCTTCTCTTACGCTGATGCATAGCCTTTAAGCTCCCAGACTGGAAAGGTCTGTGACTTCAGAGCTAAAACATTCTCTGACACTGGCAGGAGCTGAGGGCAGACTCTAAGTATGTCTGAATCTGTTGGGGATGGGGTGTGGTGCAATGATAAGTACATTCCTCAAGCCTCCAAATTGAAATGTATTTGTTCCAGCAATAGATTTTATGCCCATAGTTAGGAGGCGGTGAGAAAAACTCACGCAAAGGAAAATATGCTACTTGGTAAACTACAGCAAAGCTGGAGTATTAGTTAAGGACACAGATACCAAATGTATAATTGGGTAGTGCTTTTATAATCACATTCCAAAACTGCTAACACTGCATAGGACTAGGAAGAACACTAGACCTTGTGAGAAGGAATGAGGCATGAACCCCTTAGAGGGGGCAAAATTAAATGAGCATTTCACCCATTAATTTGCAAGGGTAAGCGATCTTTAATGTCTTTTGCTAAAAGTGACTCCAGCAGGTCACTCCTCTGTACCTTTAATCAGCAAAGAACACAAGTTTGGGTAGTAAATAACTTGCAGAGAATATGATTTATGTTTAAAATTTGCTTTAATAATCCTGTAAACTATCACCTTAGGTCAACATAGCTCAATATACTGCTTTTTCCATTTCTCCGCCAAGAGTGCTATAATTAAGCAGCCAATAATCAGCTGCTTTTTCTCACATGAAAATCTCAGTCACCCTGAAAGACAGCACCAGAGGTTTATTTTCCGTAAGACAAACAAGCTAGTTGATTATCGGTAAGAGGTCCCTCCTTCCCTTATTTTCTGCTGTGCCACCTCAGATTCACAAAAGGGCATTTGCAAGGATTGTTCCTTTTCCTGAGAGATAGAGCTACTGCCTACTACCCACTGAATTTCATATTTCAGATTTATTTATACTCTTCTTTCCACAAAAGGATTTTGGTGACCTACAGCAGAAGATGTGCAATTCAGTTTAGTTGAATCAACATTTGTCAAGTGCTAGATTTTTTCGTGGGAACTGGGAATACAAATATGACTAAGGTCTCCACCATCTTAAGAGCTTAGAGGGGAAAATTGCTACTTTTACTAGAATGTAGTTGCCACAGTGATGAGGCTCTGCTTAGGGCACTGAGGGAGAAGTGAGGCTATGGTGAGGTGGGCAGGCTTCACTGCCCTGGGGACCTCAGGGAAGGTGTAGATTTAGATTTAAGCTTTAGATTTTATAGGTCCAATGGTGGCATAGACGTAAAGTGACCTATGAAAAGTACAAGTACCCAACAAAATGTACGTCTTCAAGGCGACAACAGAAAGGAATGATTGGGGAGCATTTCACTGAACCCTTTTATGAATCCAAATCAATATTTGTATGTCTCTCCTCCCACAATGAGGATCCTGTATTTCAGCAATATGAACATATTTACTTTTTTTGCTGCATCTAATAATACATCCAGAATCATTCCCATATTGTTTTGTCCTTAACACTAAGCAAACCTACTAAAAAGAGTTTAGGATTTGTTTGCCCTTTTTCTCACCCGGTATCCTAACCCGCCCCAGACTTAGGGGTTATAGACAAATACTTTGCTAGACCATGTTCATAAGTCATCTGGATTCATTATTTTTTCCCCTTCAGTGTGGCTATATTTTTCATTTGAGATACACTTAGATGCATTTGTTTCAGTTTGCTTTCGAATATTTGTGTTTTTTCTTTTTTCTTTTTTTTTTAAAGTGTATTTATTTGTCAGAGGGAGAGAGGGAGAGAGAGAGAGCACAAGCAGGGAAAGTGGCAGGCAGAGGAAGAAGCAGAGTCCTCACTGAGCAGGGAGCCCGATGGGGGACTCGATCCCAGGACCCTGGAATCATGACCTGAGCCGAAGGCAGACACTTAACCAACTGAGCCACCCAGGTGTCCCGAATTTTTGTTTTTTCCTTCCCATTTTTATTGATTCAGTGTTTCTTTTTGAACAAGAGATCAATATGCTTTCGAAAGTCAAAACTACAAAAAAGTTATGCTCAGAAGCATGAGTCTTGTATTTCCTTCCCATCTATGCTTTGTAGGTAACCAATTTCATTGTTTACTGGTTTACTAGTTCTGGCTTTTTGTTAATAATAAGGAAATATATGCCTTTTTTCTTAAAAAAATACACAGAAGGTGGCATACTATATATGCTTTTTTTTGCATTTTGCTTTTTTTTAATTGACAGTGCTTCCTGGAAATCACTTTATATCAGTTCATAGGAATCTTCCTCATGTTTCTTCTTTTTTTTTTTTTATTTAAATTCCAGTTAGTTAACAGTGTACTATTAGTTTCAGGTGTACTATATAGTGATTCAGCACTTCACAACAGCTGGTGCTCATCACGACAAGCGCACTCCTTAATCCACATCACCTATTTTCCCATCCCCCGAACCCACCTCACCTATGGTAACCATGCTTGTTAACACTCTATAGTTAAGAGTCTGTTTCTTGGTTTGCCTCTCTCTCTTTTTTTCATTGCTTTGCTCATTTCTTAAATTCCACATATGAGTGACATCATTATGGTATTTGTCTTTCTCTGACTGACTTATTTCGCTTAGCCTAATACTCTCTAGCTCCATCCATGTCATTGCAAATGGTAAGATTTCATTCTTTTTTATGGCTGGATAATATTCTATTGTGTGTGTATCTGTCTATATATACATAGATAACACACATATGTGTATCACATGTGTGTATCTATATAGATACACACATGTGCATCTATCACATCTTTCTCCATCAATCGATGGACACTTGGGCTATTTCCATATTTTGGCTATTGTAAATAATGCTGGTATAAACATTGTAGTGCGTGTATCCCTTTGAATTGGTATTTTTGTGTTCTTTGGGTAAATACCTAGTAGTGCAATTGCTGGATCATAGGGTAATTATATATATATATTTTTAAAGATTTTATTTATTTATTTGAGAGAGAGAGAGAGAGAATGAGAGACAGAGAGCATGAGAGGGAGGAGGGTCAGAGGGAGAAGCAGACTCCCCACTGAGCAGGGAGCCCGATGCGGGACTCGATCCTGGGACTCCAGGATCATGACCTGAGCCGAAGGCAGTCGTTTAACCAACAGAGCCACCCAGGTGCCCCAGGGTAGTTCTATTTTTAACTTTTTGAGGAAACTTCATACTGTTTTCCAGAGTGGCTGCACCAGTTTGCATTCCCACCAGCAGTCTAAGAGGGTTCCCCTTTCTCCGAATCCTCACCAACACCTGTTGTTTCTTGTGTTTTAATTTTAGCCATTCTGACAGGAGTGAGGTGGTATCTCATTGTAGTTTTAATTTGCATTTCCCTTATGATGAGTGATGTTGAGCATCTTTTCATGTCTGTTAGCCATCGGGATGTCTTCTTTGGAGAAATGTCTGGTCATGTCTTCTGCCCATTTCTTGATTGGATTATTTGTTTTTTGGGTGTTGTGTGATAAGGTCTTTACAGATTTTAGATACTAGCCCTTTATCTGATATGTCATTTGCAAATATCTTCTCATATGCTTGGTTTATTTTAGGTAGCTGGGTCTGTTTCCAGTCTATTCCTTTTGTCTATTTGTGTGCCAGTAATACATTACTTATAGAATTAGAGAAGCTCTGTAGTATGTTTTAATGTCTGGTTGGGCTAGTCCTCAGAACATTTCCTTGTCATTGTTTTCTTAACCATTCTTGTGTGCTTATTTTTCCATGTGAATTTTGGATTGTTTTTTATCTGACATTTAATGTTCGATTCTCCTTATTCCTGAAGGTGTTTTAGGACTCATTGTTAGAAGCTATCTATCTCTAGGAATCTCCCTTCTGCTCCTTAAATAACTGCAGTTATGAGAACCTGCTATTGATGACCTACATCACAGCTTGCAGGTATGTTGGAGCAGTAGAACAATAATTCTTAACCTTGGCTACACATTAGAGTCACCCGAAAAGCTTTTAAGAATTACCAATGTCAGTACCCTCCATTAAATTAGAACCCCTGAGGTTTAGGTCTTGGCGTTTGTATTTTTATTTGTATTTGCCTTTTTTATTTTTAATTTTTTTGGTTTTTGTTTTGTTTTTTTATTTAAATTCAGTTAACATATACTGTATCACTTTTCAGGGGTAGAATTTAGTGATTCATCAGTTGTATATAATACCTGGTTCTCATTACATGAAGTGACCTCCTTAATGCCCATCACCCGGTTACTCCTACCTCCACCCACCTCCCCTCCAGCAACCCTCAGTTGGTTTCCTATAGTTAAGAGTTTCTTATGGTTTGCCTCGCTCTCTGTTTTTATCTTATTTTTCCTTCATTTCCCCTCTATTCATCTGTTTTGTTTCTTAAATCCCACGAGTGAAATCATATGGTATTTGTCTTTCTCTGACTGATTTTACTTAGCATGATACACTCTAGTTCCATCTACATCACTGCAAGTGGCAATATATCATTCTTTTAGATGGCTGAGTAATATTCCATTTTATATATTTATATATATAGATATGTATATATTTATATAGATATGTATATATCCATATACATAGGTATGTATATATCTACATATATATGTGTATCTACATATATATATATATATACACATACACATACATACACCACATCTTCTTAATCCATTCATCAGCTGGTGAACATTTGGGCTCTTTCCATATTTTGGCTTTTATGGACATGGCTATAAACATTGGGTTGTATGTGCCCCTTCGAATCAGCATTTTTGTATCCTTTGGATAAATACCTGGTAGTTCAATTGCTGGGTCGTATGGTAGTTCTATTTTTAACTTTTTGAAGAACCTCCATACTGTTTTCCAGAGTGACTACCAGTTTGCATTCCCAACAACAGTGTAAGTGGGTTCCCCTTTCTCCGCATCCTCACCAACATCCGTTGCTTCCTGACTTGTTATTTTTGGCCATTCTGACTGGTGTGAGGTGGTATCTCATTGTGGTTTTGATTTGTATTTCCATGATGATAGGTGATGAGCAATTTTTCCTGTGTCTGTTGGCCATTTGTATGTCTTCTTTGAGAAGTGTCTGTTCATGCCTTCTGTCCATTTCTTGACTAGATTTTTGTGTTTTTTTGGGTGTTGAGTTTGACAAATTCTTTATAGATTTTGGATACTATCCCTTTATCTGATATGTCATTTGCAAATATATTCTCCCTTTCCGTAGGTTGCCTTTTAGTTTTGTCAATTGTGTCCTTTGCTGTGCAAAAGCTTTTTATCCTGATGAAGTCCCAATAGTTGATGATTGCTTTTGTTTCCCTTGCCTTCGGAGATGTTTCCAAAGCAAGAAGTTGCTGTGACCAAGGTCAAAGAAGTTGCTGCCTGTGTTCTCCTCTAGGATTTTGATGGATTCCTCTCTCACATTTAGGTCTTTCATCCATTTTCAGTTTATTTTTGTGTACGGTGTAAGAAAATGGTTCAGTTTCATTCTTCTGCATGTGGCTGTCCAATTTTCCCAATACCATTTGTTGAAGAGCCTGTTTTTTTTTTTTTCCATTTTTCCATTAGATATTCTTTCCTGAGTTGTTGAAGATTACTTGACCATAGAATTGAGAATCCATTTCTGGGTTCTCTATTCTGTTCCATTGATCTATGTGTTTTTGTGCCAGTTCCATATTGTGTTGATGATTATAGCTTGAAGTCTTGCATTGTGATGCCTACAGCTTTGGTTTTCATTTTCAACATTCCTTTGACTATTGGGGTCTTTTCTGGTTCCATACAAATATTAGGATTGTTTGTTCTAGCTCTGTGAAAACTGCTGATGGCATTTTGATAGGGATTGCTTTGAATGTGTAGATTGCTTTAGGTAGCATAGACATTTTAACAATGTTTATTCTTATCCATGAGCATGGAATGTTTTTCCATTTCTTTGTGTCTTCCTCAATTTCTTAAGTGTCCTGTAGTATTCAGAGTACAGATCCTTTACCTCTTTGGTTAGGTTAACTCCAAGTATCTTATTGTTTTTGGTGCAATTGTAAATGGGATCAATCCCTTGATTTATTTTTCTCCTGCTTCATTGTTAGTGTATAGAAATGCAACTTAATTCTGTGCATTAATTTTCTATCCTGCCATGTTGCTGAATTCCTGTATCAGCTCTAGCAATTTTTTGTTGGAATCTTTTGGGTTTTCTACATAGGGTATCATGTTGTCTGTGAAGAGTGAAAGTTTGACTCCTTTGCCGATTTGGATGCCTTTTCTTTCTTTTTTTTTTTTTTTGTCTGATTGCTGAGGCTAGGACTTCCAGTACTATGTAGAACAACAGTGGTGAGAGTGGGCATCCCTGTTGTGTTCCTGACCTTAGGGGAAAGGTCTCAGTGTTTCCCCATAGAGGATGAAATTCACTGTGGGTCTCTCATATGTGGCTTTTATGATGTTGAGGTACGTTCCCTCTATTCCTACATGGTGGAGGGTTTTTATCAAGAAGGGAGCTGTACTTTGTCAAATGCTTTTTCTGCATCTATTGAGAGGATCATATGGTTCTTGTCCTTTCTTTTATTAATGTAGTGTATCACATTGATTTTGTGAATATGAGCCACGCCTGCAGCCCAGGAATAAATTCCACTTGGTCGTGGTGAATAATCCTTTTAATGTACTGTTGGATCCTCTTAGCTAGTATGTTGGTGAGAATTTTTGCATCCATGTAAATCAGGGATATTGGTCTGTAATTCTCCTTTTTAGTGGGGTCTTTGTTTGGTTTTGCGATCAAAGTAATGCTGTCCTCACAGAATGAATTTAGAAGTTTTCCTTCCATTTCTATTTTTGAAACCGCTTCAGAAGAATAGGTATTAATCTTTCTTTAAATGTTTGGTAGAATTCCCCTGGGAAGCCATCTGACCCTGGATTCCTGTTGGGAGATTTTTGATTACTGATTCAATTTCTTTGCTGGTTATGGGTCTGTTCAGCTTTTCTATTCTTATTTCAGTTTTTGTAGTTTATATGTTTCTAGGAGTATACGTATCCATTTCTTCCAGATTGCCCTATTGCCATATAATTGCTCATAATATTCCCTTATAATTGTTTGTATTTCTTTGGTGTTGGTTGTGATTTCTCCTCTTTCATTCATGATTTTATTTATTTGGGTGTTTTATCTTTTTGATAAGTCTGGCTAGGGGGTTATCTTATTAACTCTTTCAAAGAATCAGCTCTTAGTTTCATTGATCTGTTCTACTGTTTTTTAAAAATTCTATATCATTAGAGCAGAAATCAGTCTTTATTATTTATTTTCTCCTGCTGGATTTAGGTTTTATTTGCTGTTCTTTTTCCAGTTCCTTTAGGTGTAAGGTTAGGTTGTGTATTTGATACTTTTTTTTTTTTTTAAAGATTTATTTATTTATTTGAGACAGAGAGAATGAGAGACAGAGAGCAGGAGAGGGAGGAGGGTCAGAGGGAGAAGCAGACTCCCTGCCGAGCAGGGAGCCCGATGCGGGACTCGATCCCGGGACTCCAGGATCATGACCTGAGCCGAAGGCAGTCGCTTAACCAACTGAGCCACCCAGGCGCCCTGTATTTGATACTTTTTTTTGCTTCTGGAGGAAGACCTATATTGCTATATACTTTCCTCCTATGACGTCCTTTGCTGCATCCCAAAGGTTTTGGACTGTCATGTTTTCATTTTCATTTGCTTCCATGTATTTTTTTTTTTTAAGATTTTATTTATTTGGGGGCACCTGGGTGGCTCAGTCGTTAAGCGTCTGCCTTCGGCTCAGGTCATGATCCCGGGGTCCTGGGATCGAGCCCTGCATCAGGCTCCCTGCTCGGCGGGAAGCCTGCTTCTCCCTCTCCCACTCCCCCTGCTTGTGTTCTCTCTCTCTCGCTCGCTGTCTCTATCTGTCAAATAAATAAAATCTTTAAAAAATTTTTATTTATTTGATAGAGTGAGCGAGAGAGCACCAGCAGGGTAAAGGCAGAGGGAGAGGGAGAATCAGGCTCCCCACTGAGCAGGGAACCTGACATGGGGCTTGTTCCCAGAACCCTGGGATCATGATCTGAGTTGAAGGCAGATGTTTAACTGGCTGAGCCACCCAGGTGCCCCTTGCTTCCATGTATTTTTTGAATTCTTTAGCTTCCTGGTTGACCCATTCATTCTTCAGTAGGATGCTCTTTAACCTCCATGTATTTGTGATCCTTCCAAATTTTGTCTTGTGTTTGACTTCGAGTTTCATAACATTGTGTTCCGAAAATATGCATGGTATGATCTCAGTCTTTTTATACTGGTTGAGACCTGATTTGTGACCCAGTATGTGATCTACTCTAGACAGTGTTCTATGTGCACTCGAGAAGAATGTGTAGTCTTCTGCTTTAGGATGAAATGCTCTGAATATATCTGTTAAGTCCATCTGTTCCAGTGTGTCATTCAAAGCACTTGTTTCCTTGTTGATCTTCTGCTTAGGTGATCTGTCCTTTGCCGTGAGTGTGGTGTTAAAGTACCCTACTATTATTGTATTATTATCAGTAACTTTCTTTAATTTTATTATTAATTGGCTTATGTATTTGGCTGCTCCCAAGTTAGGGGCATAAATATTTATAATTGTTTTTTTTTTTTTTAATTATAGGTGGAAGCCACTAGTTATTTATTTATTTTTAAAAATTTTATTTATTTTTATTTATTTGAGAGTGAGAGAGTGAAAGATCATGAGCAGTGGGGAGCGGTAGAGGGAGAAGCAGACTCCCTGCTGAGCAGGGAGCCCAATGTGGCACTCAATCCCAGGACCCTGAGATCATGACCTGAGCCAAAGGCAGATGCTTAATCGACTGAGCCGCCCAGGTGCCCAGACCTTCCTGTTGGATAGACCGCCTTTATTATGATATAGTGTCCTTCTTCATCTCTTATTACAGTCTTTGGTTTAAAATCTAGTTTGTATGGTATAAGGATGTCTACTCCAGCTTTCTTTTGATTTTCATTAGCATGATAAATCGTTCTCCACTCCCTCACTTTCAATCTGGAGGTGTCTCTGTGTCTAAAATGATTCTCTTGTAAGCAGCATATTGATGAGTCTTGTTTTTTTTATCCATTCTGATACCCTATGTTTTTTGATTGGAGCTTTTAATCCATTTACATTTGGAGTAACTATTGAAAGATATGAATTTGGTGCCATTGTATTACCTGGAAAGTTGCTGTTTCTGTAGATTGTCTATGTTCCTTTCTGGTCTTTGTTACTTTTGGGCTCTCTCTCCACTCAAAGGATCCCCTTGATATTCCTTGCAGGGCTGGTTTAGTGTTCACACATTCATTTAGTTTTTGTTTGTCCTGGAAACTCTTTATCTTTCCTTCTGTTCTGAATGGCAGTCTTGCTGGATAAAGTATTCTTGGCTTAATATTTTTCCCATTTAGCACATTGACTATATCATGCCAGTCCTTTTTGGTCTGCCAGGTCTCAACGGACAGGTCTGCCACCAGCCTTATGTGTCTATCCTTTTAGGTTAAAGACCTCTAATCTCAAGCTGCTTTCAGGATTTTCTGTTTATCTTTGTAATTTGCAAGATTCAATATAATATGTCAAGGTGTTGACCTATTTTTTTGATATTGAGGGGGGGGGTTTCTCTGTGCCTCCTAGACTTGAATGCCTGTTTCTTTCCCCAGATTAGGGAAGTTTTCAGATATAATTTGTTCAAATAAACCTTCTGCCCCATTTTCCTGCTCCTAATCTTCTGGGACTCCTATAATACAGATTATTTCACTTTATGGAATTGCTGAGTTCCCTAAGTCTACTTTCATGATCTAGTAGTTTTCTTTCCCTCTTGTTTTTAGCTTCCTTATTTTCCATCATTTTATCTTCTATATCACTATTCTCTCTTCTCCTTCATTCTACCCTTGTTTTTATGGTCTCCATTTGGGACTGCATCTTTGTAATAGTATTTTTAATTTTGGCCTGACTAGATTTTAGTTCTTTTATCTCTACAGTAAGGGATTCTCTAGTGTCTTCTGTGTTTTTTGCTTGCCCAGGTAGTATCTTTATAATCATTGTTTTAATTCTAGTTCAGACATCTTACTTACATCCATATTGATTAAATCCCTGGCAGTGAGTATGACCCCCTGTTTGTTCTTTTGGGGTGAATTTCTCCATCTCATCATTTTGTCCAGAAAAGAAAAGAAGAAAAGAGGAAAAAAAAAAAATAACAAAACCAAAAACAACAATGGGAAAAGAAAGAAACTAGATTCTAGGTGTGTTTTGGTCTGCTTTTTAAAAGAAAGTAGGTCCCAAAATAAGACAAAAGGACAAAAATATATATATAAAATAAAATACAATGAAAGGAAATGAAATATATAAAGTACATATAAAAATAAAAATTAATAAAAACATTGAAAAAATAACTGAAAAAATGATACTGAAAGACTGAATAAGAATAAAAATACAAAGAATGCTATATACTGTTTTCCCCAAGAGCTGAAACTTTGCAGCCTTTCATGATCAGTAAACTTGGTGAGAGTGAGTTGTTTGTGCTGGTCTTCTGGGGGAGAGGCCTGTTCCAGTGATTTTTTTTTTTAGCTGGACTTGCCCTAGTGGAAATGTGCCTTCAGTGCACAGCGAGGCCGGGCTTGGTGTAAGTGGCTCCAGACTCCACTAGGTGGCGCTGTTTTGCTCCCTGAAGGCTTTCAGCACTGATGGGTGGGATGAATATGGCTGCACCCTGCTCTCCGTCCTGACGCGGGTAATTCCTGCCCCTACTCTTCAGTGAGCCCTCATAGAAAAGCAATTAATCACTCCTATCTTCTGGGTTTCTGTCAGAACTCTGTGTTCACCCTGCCTGTGACTGAGCATTTTTATCTCTGGCACATGACTGAATTACAAAACTTCAAATTTTATGGACGTCTGTGGCCTGGACCCATGCTGTTCCTCCCTGAGTCAGGGGCGGGGGCGGGGAGAGAGGTTTCGCCATGCTTCTGCCTTTTGCTAGACCCATCCCAGGAAAGTGGTTGCATGAATGCACGGTGGTTCACAGTTAATGGCAACATAGAGCAGAGAGCCAGTACCTAGACTCACCTTTCTCACTCGGCTTCCCTTCTCCTGTGCCTGGGAACTCTGCCTCACTCAGGTGCCACCCATTCTTCTTGCGATCCCTGGGGATCCTGAGACCACCCTGTCATACCTGGGATTCTGCCCTGCTTAACCACCTGAGCACTTTAAGCCAGGGACATCCCCCACTGTAACAGACTTCTGAAAGTTCTGCTTTTGCACTCTGCTAATTCTAATACTTAGCAGTATCCTCCTTAAACTGGCTCCCTCCCCACCACTGTATCCTCAGCTAGGTAACACCAGATTCAAGACCCTGCACTTCCTGCTTTCCAACAGCGGTCGCTTTCCTACTTGTAGACTTCAGCATTTGTTTTCTCAGATCTCCAATTGATTTCTCAGGTGTTCAGAATGATTTGATAACTATCTACTTGTATTCGAGGAACAAGACAAACTTAGGGTCACCTTACTCCTCTATCTTATTAATTCCTCCCTTGGCATTTGTATTTTTAAGAAGCTTTCCAAGTTATGCGATGTGCAGCTGGGGTTGAAATCCATGGCTTCAGAAATATAGCTAGTGATACCTGTGTTTAACATTATAGGGTCTATGGGGGAACAGAGAATTTCAGGTAATGGTCTGTGATACAGGCAGATAGCCAGATTAGTCCCAGAGGAGAGTGGAGGTGACTGAAAGCCGATGGAAAGTGACAGGGTGGTGATATTTGGGAGGGAAAATGGTAAGAGAAGACAGTAACTGCCAAGAGGGCCCACAAATTCTTTTTTTTTTTTCTTCCTTTTTTCCAAAGATTCCATTCATTTGACAGAGAGAATACAAGCAGGGGGAGCGGGAGAGGGAGAAGCAGGCTTCCCACTGAGCAGGGAGCCCGATGTGGGGCTCGATCCCAGGACCCTGAGATCAGGACCTGAGGCGAAGGCAGACGCCCAACTATCTGAGCCACCTAGGCGCCCCAGGCCCACAAATTCTCAGAATGGATATAGAGCATAAACTTCATGCTTGGTATCCATGTCAAATAGTGGGCTCTATGGTTATACTTCTTGAAATCACTCAGGTACAGATGTTCTTCTTAAACTTTAATTATTCCCAGGAGTGTTAAAAAGTGGTTTTGAGTGTATGTGGGGAGAGGGCAAAGGTATTCCCTAACTTGAGGGAGTTCACATGAAGTCACACTAACCAGAATCTACTCTCACAGTACAAGAGACACTGTCTTTATTTCTGAGGGGTGTGGATGTGGTGAGAATACATGCCTCTTGGTTCTGTTCTGGAACATATCCGCAGTACAGTAGGTTATCATGTGTCTTCATCAGTTCGGGCTGCTCTAACAAAAATTCCACAGACTGGGTGGATTAAGCAACAAACATTTATATCTCACAGTTCCAGAGGCTGGAAAGTCCAAGATCAGGGTGCTGGCAGAGTCCGTGTCTGGTGAGGGCTTGCTTCCTGGTTCCTAGTTCTTTCGGTGTCTTCACTTGGCAGGAGGCTCTGTGGTGCTGCTTTTATGAGGGCACTAATCCCATTCATGATGGCTCCACCCTCATGACCTCATCACTTCTCAAAGTCCCCACCTCCCAACACCATCAAAATGGGGGTTAGGATTTAACACATGAAATTTTGCAGGGACAGACACAGCATTTGGTCTATAACATCATCATTGGGAAGTACTCAACATCCGACCATCATGCAACAACCGCCTTTCTGATTTTCATGCCACAGGCTCATGTTTTGGCAGCCATTCTTCCTTGAAGAGTAGTTCTTATCCTTCTACCTACCATTTCACCAACTGTAGCTGAGATATATTCAAAGAGAAACAGAAAAAAGGAATGAGGATGTTTTGAGATTTTTAAAAATTGGAGACCATTTCTAGGAACACACTTCTCACTGTACGTCATTCACAGGATTATGTCAGCCACATTGTCCAAAGGCTGATTGCAAAACCAGTCTGCCTAACTGCAACAATCCTTCAGCAAACCTGGGTGAGGAGACTGGGCTGCCCCCCACCTTTAATCAGAGGGTTAGCATCAGAAATGGCATGTTGCTTTTCTTTTTTTTTTTTTCATTTTATCCAGTCTTTGGCATGGTGTGTCACCTAATTAACACAAAAAATGTAATTTTGTGTGACTTTCCCTCTTTTCATGGCTCATTATTGTTCCTTCAGTGTAGGAAATTGCTGCCCACATCCTTTCTTATTTTCCCTCTTTCTCCTAGAGAATGACCAATTTGAAAGACATTTTCTTTAGTTTACTGCTATAAAAGCCCTCTAGTGACCTTTCTGTTTGCCAACAAAAGAACCATTTCCTGACCAGCATCATCAATCAGCTCCTTTACAATCAATTTGGTTTAAGGTCAGTGTGCTGGCCTATAACTACCTATTGAAGTGTAGCCTTAAAGGAAAATGGAAATAATGTATTGCAAGTGAAAAACATCTTAGAGAAAGCAGTTATTTTCTGATGTTTTTAAAGGAATAGTCAATGATGTGATGTGGTTTCTAAGGAAAGCTCATGCCATCTTGGAAGCCGTTGGCTACATCCCATGACCAAAAATTCCTCCCTATTTTGTGCTACGCTGTTCAGTTCTCAATATGCAGTTTCATGAGAGATGGTAACAAGTTAGAGGAAGGTGTTCAAGATGTTAAGGCGCCTGGAAAAAAATGTCTTGTGGAGAGTGTTGCCAAAGTTGAGCTGGGTAGAAAGAAGATAAGGGTGGGCATGATGATCATTGTCCTGTCTTTGAAAGGGTGTTTTAGTATGAAAGACAGGCTCATTCTGCTTTGCTTCAAAGCTTAATAAGTACCCGTGAGTATAAATATAAACAAGGCAAATGATGGCAGGAACACCCCATAAGTTGGTGAGTAGCTCATCTCAAAGTATTAAGTGAGAGGCCGGATGATAATTTGCAGGGCTGTTGTAAAGGGGTTTCCTCTGCTGGGTGGGTTTCCATGATTCTCATGTGAGCATATTATATTTTTCATGTTGCTAAAGAGAACTTTTTCAATTTAAAATGGTTTAAATAAAATGGTTTAATTTAAAGAAGACTCAAGTCCTTTCTAAAATTTTAGGTTGCACATAAATTCTTTGTTTACCTGAGGAACAATTATTCCATATAAAGTGTTAATTAAATGGGGATTATTGTTTATGCGTTTTTAGAAACAAAATGCTCTAAATCTGAACACTCTAGACACACATTGCTGATTTCCAGCAAGCACTATAGATGGAGCACTTTCGCAGGCCTTCTTATAGTGTAATGAACCAGATGCTCACTGTGCTGGGAATCCTAAACCATGATAGGTCAAACTGATAAACTGCAAGAGACTGGGCTTTTCTTTTAACAAGACACTTTCCCAAAGCCTTGACATAGTGATCAAAGCCAGTATCTGTTGTTTTTATGTTTTGAAAATACCATCTTGATATTGATAACATGAAGCCAACTGTTCAAGGTGTTAAATCAGGCCTAGAAGGATTTCCTAAAATAGTACATTGTTCTCTTTGCTCTGTGAAAAGAGACAAAAAGAAAGAAGGACTTCCCACCTGCCTTTCCTGACAACAAGAAAGTCCCCCTATACTCTCATCAGCTTTTTGGCCTCTTTAGAATTTTTTCTTTTCTTTTTTAAGATTTTATTTGACAGAGAGAGAGAGCACAGGTAGGCAGAGGGAGAGGGAGAAGCAGGCTTCCCGCTGAGCAGGGAGCCCAGTGTGGGACCTGATCCCAGGACCCTGGGATCATGACCTGAGCTGAAGGCAGATGCTTAATGACTGAGCCACCCAGACGCCCCTCTTTAGAACTTTCTTATTTATAGCTTCTCACTGATAACTGTCCACACGTACTGCTCATTAACAAATCCAAACATCCTAAGGACAAAGTTTACTACTGTCTGCTTCACAGAGAGGGATTAGTTTGGGTATTTGCAGCATATTACCCTCTTGCCTTTCACTTTCTTGCAACAAGCATGAAAGTAACTTATACGTATTTTTTTAAACAAATTTTTGAAAGCATGAGATGCCGCAGTGAAATGCTGTAAGTTAGCAGGCTGCATAGCACAGGAAAATCTCCACTTTAGCAAGAGCAATTCAGTATATGCAAGGCACTCTTAGTCTTCCTGTGATTGTTTTGATTTCAAAATAAAATTAGAAGCATTCCACACTTTGGTGTGTCAGGTGGTGTTGAAGGTGCTTTGCATATTCTTCCTTGCTTAATACTCTCAGTGATACCACGAGGTATGCATTATTACCCTCACTTGCAAATGAGAAGCCAGAGGCTTGCCCAGCATCAAATGGCTGGTAAAGATGGAGCTAGTCCTTTTAACTCCAAAGCTGATGCTTTCACTATGATCAAAGGATTGCTTAAGTGAGGCCATGTGGTGGACATCCATCAAATTGTTACCCACCATCTCTTTTCCACTAGTTTCCTCTTCCCTCATCAGTCCACATGATTATGGTAGGAGTTACCATGTTTCTACATGATCCTGACCCCCTGCCACGTTTCCTTGGTCTGGGACGTTTTATCCAAGTTGGTCAATCAGTCCTTTCCTTGAAATTTTGATTTTGGAAATAAGGGTGAGAGATGGGCTTCTTGTTGGGTATATGAGATGGAATGTATAAATCCTGGTCACATGCCACCATGTGTCTAGAGGAGCAGAGGAGGCTGGTCTGTGTTGGCAGGGACTAGAGGAGATGCACCAGGAAAACAGAGGGAGTGATGTGGAGAGACCTCCAGGTTCCCTACAGAGCTCCAGGCTGTTGGTATGTTCTGGGAGTTGTGTTTCCATCTTTGATTTTGTGAGACTCCATGGGTCTTTCTGATGAGTTTCTCTTTTCACTTAAGCTGGTTCAAATTGGGCTCTCATTTTTATTATTTTATTTTATTATTTTTTAATTTTATTATGTTAGTCACCATACAATACATCATTAGTTTTTGATGTAGTGATCCACAATCCATTGTTTTTGTATAACACCCAGTGCTCCATGCAGTACGTGCCCTCCTTAATACCCATCACTGGGCTAACCAATTCCCCCTCCCTCCTCCCCTCTAAAACCCTGTTTGTTTCTCAGGTCCATAGTCTCTCATGGTTCATCTCTCCCTCTAATTCCCCCCGCCCATTTTTCCCTTCCTTCTCCTAATGTCCTCCATGTTATTCCTTATGTTCCACAAATATATGAAACCATATGATAATTGACTTTCTCTCCTTGACTTATTTTACTTAGCATAATCTCCTCCAGTCCCATCCATGTTGATGTAAAAGTTGGGTATTCATCTTTTCTGATGTCTGAGTAATATTGCATTGTATATATGGACCACATCTTCTTTATCCATTCATCTGTTGAAGGGCATCTCGGCTCTTTCCACAGTGTGGCTATTGCGGACATTGCTGCTATGAACATTGGGGTGCATATGGCCCTTTTCACTACATCTGTGTCTTTGGGGTAAATACCCAGGAGTGCAATTGCTGGGTCATAGGGTAGCTCTATTTAAAAAAATTTTTTTTTTAAGATTTTATTTATTTATTTATTTGAGAGAGAGAGAGAGAGAGAGAGAAACAGCACGAGAGGGGAGAGGGTCAGAGGGAGAAGCAGGCTCCCTGCTGAGCCGGGAGCCCGATGTGGGACTCGATCCCAGGACTCCGGGACCATGACCTGAGCTGAAGGCAGTCGCCCAACCAACTGAACCACCCAGGTGCCCTCTATTTTTAAGTTTTTGAGGAACCTCCACACTGTTTTCCAAAGTGGCTGTACTAACTTGCATTCCCACCAACAGTGTAAGAGGGTTCCCCTTTCTACACAACCTCTCCAACATTTGTTGTTTCTTTCCCTGTCCATTTTTGCCATTCTAACTGGTGTAAGGTGGTATCTCAGTGTGGTTTTGATTTGGATTTCCCTGATGGCTAATGATGATGAACATTTTTTCATGTGTCTGTTAGCCATTTGTATGTCGTCTTCAGAGAAGTATCTGTTCATCTCTTCTGCCAACTTTTTGACTTGATTATTTGTTTTTTGGGTGTTGAGTTTGAGAAGTTCTTTATAGATCTTGGATACCAGGCCTTTATCTGTAGTGTCATTTGCAACTATCTACTCCCATTCTGTGGGTTGCCTTTTTGTTTTGTTGACTGTTTCCTTTGCTGTGCAGAAGCTTTTTATCTTGATGAAGTCCCAAAAGTTCATTTTTGCTTTTGTTTCACTAGCTTTTGGAGATGTATCTTGAAAGAAGTTGCTGTGGCCGATGTCCAAGAGGTTACTGCCTATGTTCTCCTCTCGGATTTTGATGGATTCCTGTCTCACATTGAGGTCTTTCATCCACTTTGAGTTTATCTTAGTGAGTGGTGTTAGAGAATGGTCGAGTTTCATTCTTCTGCATGTGGCTGTCCAATTTTCCCAGAACCATTTATTGAAGAGACTGTCTTTTTTCCATTGCATGTTTTTTCCTGCTTTGTCAAAGATTATTTGACCATAGAGTTGAGGGTCCATATCTGGGTTCTCTATTCTGTTCCATTGGTCTGTATGTCTGTTTTTGTGCCAGTACCATGCTGTCTTGGTGATCACTGCTTTGTAATATAGCTTGAAATTGGGCAACGTGATACACCCAGCTTTGTTTTTCTTTTTCAACATCTCCTTGGCGATTCGGGGTCTTTTCTGATTCCATACCAATTTTAGGATTGTTTGTTCCAGCACTTTGAAAAATGTCATTGGAATTTTGATCGGGATGGCATTGAAGGTATAGATTGCTCTGGGTAGCATAGGCATTTTAACAATGTTTATTCTTTGGTTCCATGAGCATGGAATATTTTTCCATCATTTTGTGTCTTCTTCAATTTCTTTCATGAATGTTCTGTAGTTCCTAGAGTATAGATCCCTTACCTCTTTGGTTAGGTTTATTCCGAGGTATCTTATGGTTTTGGTGCTATCGTAAATGGAATTGTTTCTCTAATTTCTCTTTTTACAGTTGCACTATTACTGTATAAGAAAGCAACTGATTTCTGTGCATTGGTTTTGTATCCTGCCACATTACTGAATTGCTGTGTGAGTTCTAGTAATTTGGGGGTGGAGTCTTTTGGGTTTTCCACAGAAAGTATCATGTCATCTGTGAAAAGAGAGAGTTTGCTTCTTTGCCAATTTGAATACCTTTTATTTCTTTTTGTTGTCTGATTGCTGTTGCTAGGACATCTAGTACTATGTTGAACAATAGTGGTGAGAGTGGACATCCTTGATGTGTTCCTGATCTTAAGGGAAAGCCTCTCAGCTTTTCCCCATTGAGGATGATATTTGCTGTGGGTTTTTCATAGATGGATTTTGAGGAATGTTCCCTCTCTCCCTATACTCTGGAGAGTTTTAATCAGGAAAGGATGCTATATTTTGTCAAATGCCTTTTCTGCATCAATTGAGAGGACCATATGGTTCTTCTCCCTCCTCTTATTAATGTGTTCTATCACAGTGATTGATTTGCGAATGTTGAACCACCCTTGCATCCCTGGGATAAATCCCACTTGGTCGTGGTGGATGATCCTTTTAATGTATTGTTGGATCCTATTAGCTAGGATTTTGTTGAGGATTTTGGAATCCATATTCATCAGGGATATCGGTCTGAAATTCTCCTTTTTGATGGGGTCTTTGCCTGGTTTGGGGATAAGGTTATGCTGGCCTCATAGAATGAGTCTGGAAGCTTTCCTTCTGTTTCTATTTTTTGAAACAGCATCAGGAAAATAGGTATTATTTCTTCTTTGAATGTTTGTTAGAATTCCCCAGGGACTCCATCTGGTCCTGGACTCTTGGGAGGTTTTTGATCACTGCTTCAGTCTCGTTATTGGTTATTGGCCTATTCAGGTTGTCAATTTCTTCCTGTTTCAGTCTTGGCAGTTTATAGGTTTCCAGGAAGGCATCCATTTCTTCCATGTTGCTTAATTTATTGGCATATAATTGTTGATAAAATTATGTATGAAAGGGGAGTGATAATGACTCACACCAAGGAAATAGAAACAATTATTAGATATTATTATTAATTTTGGTCCTTTCTCTTGGATAAGTCTGGCCAGTGGTTTCTCAATCTTATTAATTTTTTCAAATATGCAGCTTCTAGTTTCGTTGATCTGATCCACTGTGTTTCTGATTTCTAATTCATTGATCTCTGCCCTAATCTTAATTATTTCTCTTCTAATGCATGGCTTAGGCATCATTTGTTGCTTTTTCTCTAGTTCTTTAAGGTGTAGAATTAGTTGGTGAATTTGGGATTTTTCTATTTTTTTGAGTGAAGCTTGGATGGCTATGTATTTCCCCCTTAGGACCGCCTTTGCAGTATCCCATAGGTTTTGGACCGATGTGTTTTCATTCTCATTGATTTCCATGAATTGTTTAAGTTCTTCTTTGATTTCCTGGTTGACCCAAACATTCTGGAGCAGAGTGGTCTTTAGCTTCCAAGTGTTTGAATTTCTGCCAAACTTTTTCTTGTGATTGAGTTCCAGTTTTAGAGCATTGTGGTCTGAGAATATGCAGGGAATAATCTCAATCTTTTGGTATCGGTTGAAACCTGATTTGTGACCCAGTATGTGGTCTATTTTGGAGAAAGTTCCATGTGCGCTCGAGAAGAATAAGTATTCTGGTGTTTTAGGGTGGAATGTTCTGTAAATATCTATGAGGTCCATCTGGTCCAATGTATCATTCAAAGCTCTTGTTTTCTTGTTGATTCTCTGCTTAGATGATCTGTCCATTGCTGAGAGTGGAGTATTGAGGTCTCCTACAATTAAAGTATTGTTATCAATATGACTATTTAGTTTGGTTAACAGTTGGCTTGTATAGATGGCTGCTCCCATGTTGGGGGCATAGATATTTACAATTGTTAGATCT
>NW_023270316.1:57445058-57550224 GCF_011800145.1 Mirounga leonina | reverse complement strand
TGGCTGCTCCCATGTTGGGGGCATAGATATTTACAATTGTTAGATCTGCTTGTTGGATAGACCCTTTAAGAATGATCTAGTGTCCTTCTGTGTCTAACTACAATCTTTAGCTTAAAATCTAATTTGTCTGCTATAAGAATTTCTACCCTAGCTTTCTTTTGAGGTCTGTTGACATGGAAGATGGATCTCCGTCCCTCACTTTCAGTCTGGATGTATCTTTAGGTTCAAAATGAGTCTCTTGTAGACAGCATATGGATGGGTCCTGTCTTTTTATCCAATCTGCAACTCTGTGCCATTTTATGGGAGCATTTACCCCATTCACGTTGAGAATGATTATTGAAAGTTATGGATTTATTGTCATCATGTTGCCTGTGAAGACCTTGTTTTTATAGATTGTCTCTGTAAATTTCTGTTCTATATCACTCTTCGGGTCTTTCTGTTTTTATAGAACCCCTCCCCTTAATATTTCTTGCTGGGCCAGTTTATTCATCACATATTCTTTCAGTTTCTGCCGGTCTTGGAGGCTCTGCATCTCTCCATCCATTCTAAATGACAGCCTTGCAGGATAAAGTATTCTTGGCTGCATATTCTTCTCGTTTAGTGCACTGAATATGTCTTGCCAGGCCTTTCCGGCTTGCCAGGTCTCTGTGGATAGGTCTGATGTTATTCTGATGTTCCTCCCTCTGTATGTAAGGAATCTCTTCCCCCTAACTGCCCTTAAGATGGTTTCCTTTGTTCTAAGATTTGTGAGTGTTACTATTACATGCCAGGGTGTTGGCCTCTTTTCCTTGATCTTGAGAGGGGTCCTCTCTGCCTTCAGGACACGAATGGTTGCTTCATTCCCCAGATTAGGGAAGTTCTCAGCTACGATTTGCTCAAATATATCTCCTAGTCCTCTCTCTCTCTCCATCCCCTCAGGGATCCCAGTAATTCTGACATTGGAATGTTTGATGGTGTCACTTATTTCTTTGATTCTATTTTCATGGATTTTGAGTTGTTTTTCCCTGGCTGCCTCTTTTTCCTTCTTGTCTATTAATTGGTCTTCTAGATCACTAATTCATTCTTCTGCCTCGCTTACCCTAGCTATTAGAGTATCTAGATTAGATTGGATCTCATTGATAGTATTTTTAAGCTCTGCCAGTTCAGCTTTCATGTCTGCCCTTAGAGACTCTATGTTGCCATTAATCGATTTCTCCATTCTAGCTATTGTCCTCACAATTGCTACCCTGAATTCCATCTCCAACATCTTGGTTATATCTGCATCCATTTGTAAATCTGTGGCAGAAGTCACAGTCTCTGAGTCTTTCTTATTTGGGGGGTTCCTCCTCCTAGTCATTCTGTTGAGGGGTGGTTGAGGGAATGTACAGCATCCAAATTATTGACCAGAACCCAAGCAAGATGTACCTGTTTTCTAGGGACCTTAGGGTTGTTGGCCTCTTGTTCTCCCAGCCTGTCTTCTGGGGGGAGGGCTCTGCTGTGCTGTTACTCAGGCAACCCTGTTTGGGCAGAGTTGCCCTGCCCCCTGTGGCGGGGGATGAGCTCAGTGAAAACCGGTTTTTGGGGGCTTTTGTTCTCTGGCAGCTTTTCCTGGTGGCTTTCCGTGTCTCTTCTGAGAGTCAGAACAGAAGAGATTGTTTTCAACCCTCTGCCTCAGAGCGGAGAGATCACCATCTGTTCTTCAGTGAGCTCTCCAGGCCACACTATCTCCATTTTTGGTTTCTGTCTGTCCTGTTATAAACTGCAGCGTCCCGGGTTGTGTACCCCTCAGCAGTACTCCCAGTCCTCACCTCCTGGTTGGGGCACATCTCTGCCCTTCGTGCTTTTAAAGCCACCAGCCACTCCCAGTTTGCTCACGGGGCCCCAGTGCTCTGGGTTTCAGTCCTGGGTGCTCGCCTAAAGTCCTTTCCCCATTGCTACCAGTCTGCGTGTCTGTGCCCTATCCCCAGCTCAGGAGGATATCGCTCATCAATGGTGTAGGATCCCAACAGCTTGGTTCCCAGCCCCCTTCCATTTATCCTCCGATATCTGCCCATGGAATCACAGCTCCCTGCTTCACACCTTGAAACCAACCACCTGCGATACTCTGTTTGTAGAGATCCAGATCTATCTTCTTACATCTCAGGCTGATTTTGTGGGTGTTCAGAGTGGTCTGGTAGATATCCAGCTCAATTCTGGGAACCGGGTGGAAGAGGGTCCGCTACTCCTCCACCATGTTTTCCCAGCCCCATTCTTTTCCCATCTTGACACCACTCTATCTTCATCCTGGACAGTGTCCTGACTTTGCCATTTAGTGCAGCATGACCTTGAGCAAGATGTTATTCTGTAAAATGGAGATAATAACAGCACCTAATAAAGTTGTTGTAAATATTAAATGAGGTCATGTTTGCAAAATGCTTGGTCTAGAGCCTGGCACCTAGAAAGTGCTTAACAGATGGTAGGGGTTATCATTATTTGCTTGCAGTTATTTCAGTTCTATCCTCTGAATCCTAAGCTATCTTGAATGCTGACCACTGAAGCCTGAAGGCTCCAACATGAGCACCTCTCACTGAAATCTCCTATATTTCTCACCACTTTAAGACTGAAGTCCTGACTCTCAAAAGCCTCTCCCTTAAAATTTTTTGATAATATAATATACATATAGAAATATGCAAATTATTTGCATTTTTACCTATGTATATATTCATGTAATCACTGTTAGGACAAATATCTAGGACATTCACAGCATTCCAGTAGGTTCCTGTATGTTCCCTCCCAATCAATATCCACCCGCTCCTCCAGAGGTAACCCCTGTTCTGACCTCTTTCACCATAGATTTGTGTTATCTCTTCTTGAACTTCATGTAAATGGAATCATACAGTACATGTGTTGGTATCTAGCCTCATCACTCAACATTATATCTGTCTATATTGTTGAATATAAAATTGGTTTATTTTTATTGCTCTGTAATAATATATGAATATACCATAGTTTATGCTTTGTACTGTTGATGTACATTTGGATTGGGTCCAGGTTTTGTCCATTATGCATGTACACCTTCTGGAGGAGAAATGCACACACTGTGGGTATAATACTTTGCAGTAGAATTGCTAGATCATGAAGTAATCATATGTCTAGCTTTAATAGTTTCAGTTCAACAGTTTCTCTGAGCCTCACTTGAACCTTGAACTTTAAGCCTTTGCATTGGCGAGCCTCAGAACCCTCAGCTTCCCCATGATACTTCTGAGTCCAGAGGTTTCGGAAAGGATAGGAAGGGAAGTAACTAGGCACTAAATGGAGACTTGGTGGAAGGTCTATGGGGAACTTGCAAGGATATCAGAAGCTCCAGTCTCCCCCGACAGCAGTCAAGGGTCAGGTAGGATAAGCGTGTGGTTGCCACACTGTGTGAAAAAGCTAAGACCCAGAGAAGTGATGTATCCTCTCCAGGACAGTCCAGAAAGAGCTCCAATGGCTTAATTCCAATCTTACTGTGGGAGTTAATCAATTAGTGAAACTTGGTATGATTCTCCATGAACAAAAGGGAAGTACCTAGTTTCCACAGTGAATCCTGAGAGCTTCTCCCTAAGATTAGGAAGTCAGGGTCCCGCTGACCTAGGCGATCTTTGCTTTGGGAGCTCCATCAGATATTTGTTACTCTCACCTACTCCATGGGCTACTTATCACTACTTTTTCAAAAACAATGCTTTGATTCTGATGGTGAACTTGAGCATGGACATTTGTTCAGATACTGTGGTTTTCACAGTTATTGTAATTTCTTTTTTGAACAAGGTATTTTAGCTCTCTTCACTGTACATATTTATTTTCCCAACTGTTCTCATTTGCCAAACAGAAGCTTTACAGAGTCTCTCAGAATTTGTAATGGCTAACACTTTAAAAAATGAATTTGGTTTTATTAGTCAAGCTGATACAACACAATTTCTCAGATAAATTAGTTCTGCAGTTTTGCTGTTTCCTCAATAATTTGTGCCCTAAGTTATTTAACTATTTACGTCAATTTTCCTTGGGCTATTACCAGAATAGCAGAGGGTATCTAGTTCATTTCTCTTCTTTTAGGAAAAGGCACAGATGACTTTTTTCCCAGACAAATGGACATCAAAACAAACTTAAAATATTGTTCTGTAACTCATTCAGAATCAGAAACTTTGCATTTTTTCCTTGCTATCTCATTTTAAAAATGTATTTGCAGTATGGTTCCGGAGTGTTCTGTTCACATGTATTATAGTCAGAATGCCTGGGTTCAACACTTGTATTTGCCATCTGCTAGCTCCATAGCTTGGTAAGTCTCCAAACAAGGCTTTCCCTGTCTGTGATAGTCAGGAGGGCCTGCTTAGTGCAAGGTGCTGTTGTGTTGAGGTTCCAAGTAACGAGCTTGGTCAGGGTATATGGCCCATGTTCATTAAATGGCAAAAATTGTTATTTAGATTTCACCAAGTATATGTGTATTATATTGAACTGTTTTAGAGAATTGTGTGATTTATATATTACCACTTATGTCAATTCAGAGTTTATTCAACATTGACAAATATCAGGGACCCACTCTGTCGTAAGCTGTTGTAGGCAACCAACAGAAACCTCCTCTGGTTAACTAAATTAGAAATGACATTTGTGAGGAAGTACTGGATAACTTAGGAATCTCCAGAAGGGCCAGCAGCCTCAGAGGACCCCCTAAGCCAGGCTGCAGAGCATATCCTGCAGAGACCCTGGGGTCCTTACTCTCAGGTATGGATGTCACTGCTGCTGCCGCAGGGTCTAGCTGGCTGCTCCAGCTGCAGTTGTAACTGCCCCTTGGAGCCGTGTGGAGTGGCTGCCACTGCCACTGTGTGTCGTCTGACTGGATTTCGCAGTCCCTGTCTGTGTCTTGCTGGCTGTGCAGGTGTGTCCCCTCAGTAGAATCCAGGTCACAAGTCCTTGCCCAACCCCAGGCATGGCTGGGAAAGTGAGTAGCTGGCATTTTCAACTTTGTAGTGGCAAGTGGGTTTACCTCTTCTGTTAGTTTGCTAGAACTGTCATGATAAAAACCCTGCACTGGGTGCCGTCCACAGCAGAAACTTACTGTCAGGCTTCTGGAGCCTGGAGGGCCGAGATCCCGGGCTTCCCTCTGAAGGCATGGGGCGAGCATGTGTTCTGGGACCTGCCCGCTTCTGGTGGGTCCTGGGCTTGATTCAGCACACTCCAGGCCTCACCTGGCCTTCTCCCTGTGTGTGTGTCTCTGAGTCACAGTCCCTTTTTATATGGACACCAGTCACATTGGATGGGACCTGATCTACTCTGGTATGGCCTCATCTTGACTAAGTATATCTGCAACAATCCTATTTCCAAATAAGACCACATTCTGAGGTACGAGGGGTTAAGACTTCAACGTTATGGGAGACACAGCTCAATCCATAATACCTCTTAAGGTAGGAGACTCCTTCAACACAGGAAGGGCAGCCAAAAAAGAATGAAAAACACCTACTATAAATTCAGAAAATAGTATTTCCAATCCGTGATACTTTAATAACTTACTATTGATAAGAGTCACGATCTTATGTGGGCTGAAGATTGTTTTCTATGAATATTAACCAGAATGATTGAAGAAACTAAAGCCACAACACTTTTAGGGATGGAAAAATCCTTGGAGATTGATCTGATACTTGCTTTCTTCTAGTGATAAAAACAGAGGTCCAGAAAAGTTAGGTGACTTGCCCAAGATCACACAGCAATGATGGAGATAGACTCCAGAGACTCCTAGTCCGATGTTCTTCCTTCTACAACACATGGTGTCTGTTATATGTTCCTTTAACAATCAGGTTTCTTTCAGGTCCAAACACCCACTTCACTTGTATGCAAATGTCAGACTCTGCTTCTGATTTTCTAAGATGATTGTCCACAGAGCATCCCAATGCCCACTTGCTGCTGCCTAGCCCAGTTTCAGGCAGATGAACCCTTCCTGCCTTGGGTGGCAGGCCAGTGATGGTTGTGGGCAGAGTTTGCTTTAGGGTTGCTGAGTGCGCTGAAGACTTAGCCCGAGGTCCTGGCCTGGGCTGTGGGGTGAGGGTGGAGTTTGCACAGCCAGGTCCCAGAAGCAATTGCTAGCTTTTCTTGAGAAAGGAAAAGAGGACCTGGAAGGATAGTGGCTGGCCTTCTCTGATGGGGAAGGATATAAAGAGATAGAATTTCAAAAGGAACATTTAGAAACAAAAATCTTCATGCTCTGCTCTCTTGCAAGGGCCAGCCTCCAGGAATTGAGCTAAGATCTTTGTCATTTGAAAAGTGAGAGCTCTGCGCTTTCATGAGGAGGGGTCACCTTCCTGAGATCCTGGTAGAGCTTAGGTTCCCTAGTGGGTATGCTGGGAGCCTTCAGGGCAATGTGTGAAATTTTGCTTTTTAAGAAGCTGAGATTGTCTATTTAGCCTCTGTGTTCTCATTCAAACGTTGTTGATGACTTCTAAAGATCTTCGTCTCCAATAGGGTATTAATTATAAAAATAAAACAAGCTCCAGATCGATCTTTCCTTCTTGTCACTTTCCAGTCCTCTTTGCTTCCATTCCAACATGTTTTTTTAAAGATTTTATTTATTTGACAGAGAGGGAGAGAGACAGTGAGCGCACAAGCAGGTGGAGGGGCAGAGGGAGAGGGAGAAGTAGAATCCCCGCTGAGCAGGAAGCCCAACTTAGGGCTCTATCCCAGGATGCTGAGATCATGACCTGAGCTGAAGGCAGATACTTAACTGACTGAGCCACCCAGGCGCCCCTTTTCTAACATATTTTTATCCAAAGAAAGTACTCAGATGTGAGATTTCTCTCTTTTACACACTTTTCTAGGCACATCTGAGAAAACGATGTACATGCTTTCAACCTGTTCTTTCCCACTTGGCAGATTTCTGCCTTAGTGATTACAAATGCCAGCAAGTTTTCTACATCCCTTCCCTCCCTGAATTGTCTTCTCCCTTTGAGTGGAGGAGTCCCTTCCAGGGAGCTGTCTCAGCTTTTCTTCTGTAGCAATGGCTAATCCAAGTTTGTGGATTTCTATACTTTTCTTTCTTCTCATGCTTACTTGTGGCTGATTAGTACCTCTAGGGGAGACTGGGCTAGTCCCAGGCGAGGAGAATCCATCAGTTGTTGGAGATGGAGGTCACAAATGGAGAAAGGAGAGATTTAGGTTTTTTAGCTGGTGTTAAATTTTTGATTGACCTTTCTCCATCCTCTCTTAATCCCAAGACCTTGGAGAATTAGGTGTGTACTGCCAGTGACTCTCTTTATGGCTGGCATTCAGTAAACGCTTGTTATATTGAATTGCATCATATTAGTCATGGCACAGAGCCCCAGGTGAGCTGGCTGAATGTCAAAAGAACCAGAGGCTGTTTTGGTTGAGGAAGTCCTCTTCCTGGACAATTTAACCTTTTGACAGTTGGTCTGTTACCATATGTATTAGTTTGCTAGGGCTGCCCTAGCAAAATATCACAGACTGGTGGTTTAAACAACAGAAATTTATTTTCTCATAGTTCTGGGGGCTGGAAGTCCAAGGTCAAGGTAGTGTCAGGTTTGGGTTCTCCCAAGGCCTCTCTCTTCGGGTTGCAGACGGTAGCCTAACCGCCCCCCCCAACCCCCGCCACCACCCCAGCCAGCCAACCCACCCAACCTCCTTTTAGAGTTCTTCTAGGGAAAACAGAGAGGGGAATTTGTTTTTAGCCACCACTCCCCTCCCCACCACAACATTTATTTTTTTCATTTTCCAACTCTTCCAGCTCTCTTCCTGGCTCCTTCCTGTCCAGCCCCCTTTCCCTGTGATGTCCTTTCCCTGTGATGGCCTGCTCTCTGGACACTTCCTCCTGCTATTCCCCCCTCCACCACAGGCTGCCTGTCCCAGCTTGAAATTCCTGCTCTTCAGTGGCTCCCCCATCACTGCTCCCTCTGCTGGGCTCCCACTGCCTCCTGTGTAGGTAGCATTTTCCACTCTGTATTGTAATTGTCAGCTGACACATTGGTCTCCCCTCTAGACTGAAAGCAACCAAAGTAGCCAAAGTGCAGGGGCAGCATCTCCTTTTCCTTTGTACCCTCAGAGTTTGGTAGTGTCTGCAATAGAGTAGCCATTCAATCAGTGCTTTTGGAATGAGTGAAGTCACTAATTTCCTGGCCACTGCTCAACAGATCACAGCTTCGCTTGGGCTGATGATTGGCTTCCTGTCAGTCTATAGAGGTGAGGCCATTGATTGTTTACCCTACCAGCTTTGGAGGCAAGTGATCTGGATCTTCATTTCCTCATTCAGGCATCATTTCAAACATCTTTTAAGTGCTTACTGTGCATCAGGCATTGGGTGACAAAGAAAACGTGCTTTGTGTTCTTAGGAAGTTCAACGTGGGACACTGCAGAGCTGGATGATTTCCCTTTCCTGTTTGACATCATAGATTTGGCAGAATAAAGACTTGAAGTTATAGTGCTGGGCACATACCAGGCTTCTAAAGATTTGTTGGTAAGTTACTTTGACTTGCGTACTTCTACTATCTTGGATGAACACTATGGTATCATGGTGCAAAGTGTCAGCCAAGAAATAGAGGCTGACTAACCTGATCCTTTGTGGATCATCTGAATGCTACTGGAAATCCATTTTGGCTGTCTGCACTCCCCAGGCCAGTCACAGCTCCCACATCCTCCATTGTTCTCTATTTTAGGAAAAAAAAAAAAGACTTCAAGTCTTTTTGTGACAGTCCTGCAATTATTGTTCACATTCTCAAATTAATACTCCAGGCATTAAAAATATAATTTGCATTATGATTTGGGGAGTGATAAATCTTGTGCCAAGAATTTTTTTTGGATGAGAGATTGCTAGAATTATGAAATTCTCGATGCGTGTGACAGGAAACGGTTGGGCTCTGAGGAGAGGGAAGAAAGGGAGAGAGTCTGTTCTTTGTGTCTGGGGGAGCAACAGCAATGAGTGAATTTATTTACATTGATGAATATATTTACACACAGATGCAGTTTTTGGCTTTTGCAGTTTTTTCTCAATAATTTACCATTTCTAAGATATAGTAGACCCACTTTTACATAGTTGAAAGCATATCCTACAACTGTATAAATCCCTTGATTTAAAAAATCTGCTTTAGGGGCACCTGGTGGCTCAGTTGTTAAGCATCTGCCTTTGGCTCAGGTCATGATCCCGGGGTCCTGGGATCGAGCCCCACATCGGGCTTCCCTGCTCCCCGGGAAGCCTGCTTCTCCCTCTCCCCCTGCTTGTGTTCCCTCTCTTGCTGTGTCTCTCTCTGTCAAATAAATAAGTAAAATCTTAAAAAAAAAAATCTGCTTTAAATAGGTAATACATGCCCATGACTACAAATGCATAGAAGAACCTACAGTAGAAAATGAGTGTTGTGGGTGTTTGCAATCCTTTTTTTATTATTGTGGTAAAAAATACATAATATTGACCATTTTAACCATTTGTAAATATACAATTCAGTGGCATTAAGTACATTCACAAGGTTGGGTAATCATCACCACCAACTATACCCACAACTTTTTTAGCATCTCCAACAAAAACTCTGTGCCCATTAAAAAATGATTTCCTCTTCCTCCCACCAGCCCTTGGTAACCACCATTCTACTTTCTGCCTTAGAGAATTTGACTACTCATAAAACAGGAATCATACAGTATTTGTCCTTTGGTGGCTGGCCTATTTCACTTAGTAGGTCTTCAAGATTCATCCATGTTCTAGCAGGTATCAGAATTTCATTTCTCTTTAAGACTGAATGATATTCCATGGTATGTATACATCACATTTTGTTTTTCCATTCTTCCATCAATGGACATTTGGGTTGTTTCCACCTTTTGGTGATTGTGGATAATGCTGCTCTGCACATTGGTATAAATAACTGAGTTCTTGCCTTCAATGCTTTTGAATATATACCTGCAAGTGTAATTACTGAGCTATAATTCATTTTGGCTACTTAGATCCTGAGCCCCTGTGCAGTGTTGGAGGATTCGTCTTTCCTTCTAAAGCCAAGCGTTCTCCCTTCCTTCCTTCCTGCTCCTTACTGCAGAAGGTAGAATTGTTTTGGGACACTGTCCTTGACTTTTAGTCCCTTGAGTCTGATTTGGGCAGTATCTAAGCCATCAACTATCCTTCTAACAGTCTCCCTTCCCACTTAAATCAGCCAGAGTTGTCTTTATGGCTTGCAATGCAAATGTTGCAAATGTTGACTGACAGTTTTCCACAGGACAGTATGTTGGTTTTTCTGTAATGGATGTTCAGCTGAATGATGTCTGTTCCCCAGCCCAGGAGTTCCATTCCTTGAGGCCACCATTGTCATCAGTTTCCTGTTTACTCCTCCAGATAATTCTTTAGTATTTGAAAATGTAAAAGAGGGTGCATATATTGCCTCGTTCACTAGACCTCACCTATGGCTAAGGCCTTGAGAATATAAACTATATATGTGTTAATTCAATAATCTTCTAATATCTGTCTGGGGCTGGGCAGAGGACAGGTGTAGCTCCTTACTGTGGGCTTTGTTGACTCTGATGAATGAAAAGATGATGGTAAGATGGTCTTCAAAGAGCTCCGTAGGAAGGGCAAGAAGTGAAAAACAAGATGGGGTGCTATGGATGACATGGGAGCTGAGGCTGAAAAACAGGTCTGGAGAGACTTTACTTTGTTGCTGGGTTCTGCAGACCCATGTCAACATGTTCCATTGCTGCTGAAATCCTTGATATTTAATCCTCAGTCTGATGGCTTAGGGATCAGAGTGCAGTTGGTTTGGGTCCTATGTACCTGTGTTAGTATATATTGCATGCTGGAGGTCCCTTTTTAGGCATCTTCTTAGATCTCAAGCTGGGGTGTATGCTGTGCTTTGTTCCACGTAGTGGCTTTGGGCCTCAACTGTTCAGAAAGGAAAGGAAAAGGAAGAGGAAGAGAATGAAGGCACTTGTCTTTTGAAAAGGCCACCCTTGCTGGAAGGCACCAGAAGGCAGATTGAAGGGAACCTAGAATGCATGTGAGGACCCAGTTAGGAGGTGGCAGTGGTAAGAGATGATAGCAGTTTGGAAGAGGGGAGAGGTGGTGGGGTGGAGGGATGTGGATGGATTCAGGAGAATATTTTATTAATTAATTAATTTTATTTTATTTTTAGTTTATTTTTTATTTTATCTTTTAAATTTTATTTTTATTTTTTATGTTCAATTAGCCAATGTCTAGTGCATCATTAGTTTTTGATATAGTGTTCAATGATTCATTAGTTGTGTATAACACCCAGTGCTCATCAGAATCTTAGAAGTTAAAGCCAGCAGGACCTGGTGAAGGATTCTCAAGGTAAGTGGAAAGAGGGAGATGTTAAGGAGACTTCTAGATTTCTGGCTTGTGTCAATGATGCATTGTGGGCCATTTATAGAGACAGGGAACCTCAGAAAAGGACTAGGTTTGGCAAAGAAATGATGACCTGTCAGGAGAGCTTCTGGGGAAAGAGCCTAACAACAACGTAACAACAGAATAAATGTGCTAGAATTCTTCATTCATTCATCAATTATTTATTGACAACCCAGTGACTGAACCTTCCTGAAAATGGGCCTAACTACGTTGTCTACTCCATGTGGTTGTGATGAGGAGTAAATGAGTATTCCATACAGAGCACTAAGTATGGAGCCTCATCACTCTCATGAATGAGTTTGGGATGGTTTTAATTTTCTCATTTATAAAAATGAGCCCATTCAGATGTATACTCTTTAATGTCCCTTCTAGTTATTGTATTATGAGAAATGAAAGCCATTTCTTCTCTCTGCCTCTGTCCTAAGAGGCCCTAGACTGTAAGCTAGAGGAGGTTAGGACATTGTCCGTTTTTTGTTCACCGGTGTCTCATATAGGTTAACAACTCCTCCAAATGCCATCATTGGGGTGGAGGGACTGGAGTATTTATCCTGTCCTCTTTGCCCAACTACCCTTGTGGGGAACAGACATAATTCAGATGAATGTCCATTACAGAAAAACCAACATACTTCTTGTTTTGCATTCTGATCTTAAATAGGAAAATCTTTTCTGTGGGCGATTCCAAGTCGCAATCACTTAAATATATTTTTATCTGCATCCATTTCTGGCAGTAAACTTGTTTCAGATTCAAGGGAGCAAAAAATAAAAAGCAAGCTTATCTTATCCTTGTCACTTAATAATCAGGAGAACTAGATCCAGTGTAACTATTCTGAGCTCTTTCCCAAAACATACCCTGGGGAAAGCATCTTGGGATCCAATCAAAACAACTCAGGGCAATAAAGAAGACATTCAGGTGCAGAACCCACTTCATGGAACAAACAACAGAATCAAAAACAAAGACCAAAAAATCTGCCTTGAACCAACCTCCAGACAAACAAAAAGCTCTGTCTACCTACTCCCCCATCTCCTCCCCCACCCAACCCACCTCTCCCCATGCCCATCCACTTGCTGGGGTGTGGGTGGAACATTTTCTATGTCAGGCTCTTTTTTGGTTTGCAGAAACTTCTCCTTTCTGCTGTCAGTGACTTCTGAGGACTTTGTAGTGTTGGACATAATAATAAGCATTTTACATGTTCTAATGGCCCCCTTCAATCCTCTATATGCCATCATTGGCTCTGAGATTACCACCACCATTGCCTTTGTGACATGAACGTCTTAATCTTTGTTTGAAAGTCTCTGGAGCCAAGACTTTTTTCCCTCTAAGATAACGACTTTTTTTTTTTTTTTAAGATTTTATTTATTTGACAGAGACAGTGAGAGAGGGAACACAAGCAGGGGAAGTGGGAGAGGGAGAAGCAGGCTTCCCGCAGAGCAGGGAGCCCGATGCGGGGCTCGATCCCAGGACCCTGAGATCATGACCCGAGCCGAAGGCAGTCACTTAACCAACTGAGACACCCAGGCGCCCCTAAGATAACGACTTTTTCTCCATGTTTCTGAGTTGGGGGATGGATTAGGGGGAGAGGAACTCAGGGGATCTTATATAGATGGAGCTGCCAGGTAACTGGCCATATTACTTCTTTGGACCCTCTCTTAGTTAAGAAAAATCTTGGCCAGTTTCCTGTTTGAAGTTCCTAGTGTATTTTAAAAGTAAAGAAATGCCAAGTTAGGATATTGAACCTTGTGGTATAGTTTACATGTTTAAATGTAATAAGGAAATATCTTCTTAAATTTGTTCTTAAAGTTTTTATTTTAATTCCAGTTAGTTAATGTAAGGTGTTGTATTAGTTTTAGATGTACAGTGTAGTGATTAAACAATTCCATATATCATCTGGTGATCATGACAAGTGTCCTCCTCCTCATGACAAGTGCCCTCCTTAATCCCCATCACCTTTTTAACCATCACTTCACCTACCTCCCCTCTGATAGCTGTAAGTTTGTTCTCTATAGTTAAGAGGCTGTTTCTTGGTTTGTCTTTCTCTCTCTCTCTTTTTTTCCCTGTTGGTTGTTTTGTTTCTTAAATTCCGCATATGAGTGAAACCATTTGGTACTTGTCTTTATCTGACTGGCTTATTTTGCTTAGTGTTATACTCTCTAGCTCCATCCATGTCATTGCAAATGGCAAGATTTCATTCTTTTTTATGGCTGAGTAGTAATCTATCATATGTATGTGTGTGTGTGTGTATGTATGTGTGTGTATATATATGTATGTGTATATATCTATATCTCTCTATATATATCACCTCTTTTTTATCCATTCATCAATTGATGGACACTTGGGCTGCTTCCATATCTTGGCTATTGTAGATAATGCTGCTATAAACATAGGGGTGAAAGTATTCTTTTAAATTAGTGTTTTTCTATTCTTTGGGTAAATACTCAGTAGTGTGATTGCTGCATCATAGGGTAGTTATGTTTTTAACTTTTTTTTTTTTTAATGTTATTTATTTTTTTTAAAGATTTTATTTATTTATTTGAGAGAGACAATGAGATAGAGAAAGCATGAGAGGGGGGAGGGTCAGAGGGAGAAGCAGACCCCCTGCCGAGCAGGGAGCCCCATGCGGGACTCGATCCCGGGACTCCAGGATCATGACCTGAGCCGAAGGCAGTCGCTTAACCAACTGAGCCACCCAGGCGCCCTGTTTTTAACTTTTTGAGGAACCTCCGTAATGCCTTCCAGAGTAGCTGTACCAGTTTGCATTCCCACCAACAGTGCACGAGGGTTCCTGTTTCTCCACATCCTCATTGACACCTGTTGTTTCTTGTGTTTTTTATTTTAGCCATTCTGATGGGTGTGAAGTGATATCTCATTGTAGTTTTGATTTGCATTTCCCTGATGATGAGTGATGATGAACATCTTTTCATGTGTTTTTTGGGCATCTGGATGTCTTCTTTGGAGAAATGTATGTTCATGTCTTCTGCTCATTTTTAATTGGATTATTTGTCCTTTGGGTGTTGAATATTATATTTTTAATATATTTTGGATATTAACCCTTTATCAGATATGTCATTTGCAAATATCTTCTCCCATTCCAAAGGTTGCCTTTTTGTTTTGTTGATTGTTTCCTTTGCTGTGCAGAAACTGTTTATTTTGATGTAGTCAGAATAGTTCATTTTTGCTTTTGCTTCCCTTGCCTCAAGGGGCCTATCTAGAAAAAAGTTGCTATGGCTGATGTCAAATAAGTTACTGCCTGTGTTCTCTTCTAGGACTTTTATGGTTTCAGGTCTCATAGTTAGGTCTTTTTTTTTTTATTAAAGATTTTATTTATTTGAGAGAGAGAGAATGAGAGAGAGCGAGTACATGAGAGGGGGGAGGGTCAGAGGGAGAAGCAGACTCCCCGCTGAGCAGGGAGCCCGATGTGGGACTCGATCCCGGGACTCCAGGATCATGACCTGAGCCGAAGGCAGTCGCTTAACCAACTGAGCCACCCAGGCGCCCTCATAGTTAGGTCTTTAACGCATTTTGAATTTATTTTTGTGTGTGGCATAAGAAAGTAGTCCAGTTTCTTTTGCTGTCCAGTTTTCCCAACACCATTTGTTGAAGAGATGGTCTTTTTCCCATTGGATATTTTTTCCTGCTTTGTTGAAGCTTAATTAACCATCTAGTTGTGGGTCCATTTCTGGGTTTTCTGTTCTGTTAATCCATGTGTCTGTTTTTGTGCCAGTACCATACTGTTTTGATTATGATAGCTTTGTAATATAGCTTGAGGTCCAGTATTGTGATACCTCCAGCTTTGCTTTTCTTCTTCAAGGTTGCTTTGGCTATTTGGAGTCTTTTGTGGTTCCATACAAATTTTAGAATTGCTTTTTCAAGTTCTGTGAAAAATGCTGTTGGTATTCTGATAGGGATTGCATTAAATGTGTAGATTGCTTTGGGTAGCATAGACATTTGAACAATAGTTTTTCTTCCAATTCAGGAGCATGGAATGTCTTTTCATTTCTTAGTGTCATCTTCAATTTTGTTTCATCAGTGTTTTATAGTTTTCAGCATACAGGTCTTTTACTTCTTTGGTTAGGTTTATTCCTAGGTATCTTATTATTTTTGGTGCAATTGTAAATGGGATTGTTTTCTTAATTTCTCTTTCTGCTGCTTCATTATTGGTGCATAGAAATGCAACAGATTTCTGTATATTGATTTTTTATCCTGTGACTTTGCTGAGTTCATTTATCAATTCTAGTAGTTTTTGGTGGAGTCTTTCAGGTTTTCTATATATAGGATCATGTCAGCTGCAAATAATGAAAGTTTCACTTTTTCCTTGCTGATCTGGATGACACTCATTTCTTCTTCTTGTCTGATTGCTGTAGTTAGGACTTCTAGTATTATGTTGAATAGAAGTGGTGAGAGTGGATATCCTTCTCTTATTCCTGATCAAAATAGAGGAAAAGCTCTGTTTTTCCCAATTGAAAATGATATTGGCTGTGTGTTTTTCATATATGGCCTTTATTATGTTGAGGTATGTTCCTTCTAACACTACTTTGTTGAGGGTTTTTATCATGAATGGGTGTTGTACTTAGTCAAATGCTTTTTCTGCATCTATTAAAATGATCATATGGGGGGTGCCTGGGTGGCTCAGTCATTAAGCGTCTGCCTTTGGCTCAGGTCATGATCTCAGGGTCCTAGGATCGAGTCCCACATCAGGCTCCCTGCTCAGTGGGAAGGCTGCTTCTCCCTCTTTCACTCCCCTTGCTTGTGTTCCTTCTTTGTGTCTCTTTCTGTCAAAAAAAATAAATAAAATCTTTAAATAAAAGATCATATGGTTCTTAACTTTCTTTTATTAATGATTGATTGATTAATGATAATGATTATTAATTGATTTTGCAAATATTAACCATCCTTGCAACCCAGGAATAAATCCCACTTGATCGTGGTGAAGGATTTAAAAAAAAAAATATTGTTGGGTTCTGTTTGCTAATACTTTATTGAGGATTTTTGGGACATGTTCATCAGAAATATTAGTCTATAGTTCTTTTTTTTGTGGTGTCTTTATCTGGTTTCAGTATCATGGTAATTCTGGCTTCATAGACTGAATGTAGAAGTTTTCCTTCCTTGAATATTTTTGGAAAAAGTTTGAGAGGAATAGGTATTAGCTATTAGCTCTTCTTTAAATGTTTGAAAGAATTCACTTGTGAAGCCATCTGGTCCTGGACTTTTGTTTGTTGGGAGTTTTTTGATTGCTGACTCAATTTCTTTGCTGGTTATCAGTCTATTCAAATTTTCTATTCCTGTTTCAGTTATGGCAGTTTATTTGTTTCTAGGATTTTTTCTGGGCTGTCCAATTTGTTGGCATATAGTTTTTCATAATATTCTCTTATGATTGTTTGTATTTTTGTGGTGTTGGTTGTTATTTCTCCTCTCCCTTTAGTGATTTTATTGATTTGGATCTTTTTTCTTCTTGATACGTCTGTCTAGACATTTATCAATTTTATTGATTTTTTCCCCCCCAAAGATCCAGCTCCTGGTTGCATTGATCTCTTCTATTTTTTAGTTTCTGTATCATTTATTTATTCTCTAATCCTTGTAGTTTCCTTCCTTCTGCTGGCTTCAGGTTCACCTATTGTTCTTTCTTCTCTAGATCCTTTAGGTGTAAGGTTAGGTTGATTTTTGAGATTTTTTCTTGCTTCTTGAGGTAGGCCTGTATTGCTATAAATTTCCCTGTTAGAACTGCTTTTGCTGCATCCCAAAGGTTTCGGACTGTTGTTTCATTTTAATTTGTTCCATGTACTTTTTAATTTCTTTCTTGATTTACTGGTTGGCCTATTCATTGTTTATTAGCATGTAATTTAACCTCCATGTATTTGTGTTCTTTCCAGTTTTTTTCTTATGGTTGACATCTAGTTTCATAGTGTTGTGGTCAGAAAAGATGCATGGTATGAGTTTTATCTTCTTGAATTTGTTGAGGCTGGTTTTGTAGGCTAATGTGTGATCTATTCTGGAGAATGTTCCATGTCCACCTGAAAAGAATGTGTATTCTGCTGTTTGAGGAGGAAGTGTTCTGAATATATCTGTTAAATTCATCTGGTCCAGTGTATCATTCAAAGCCATTGTTTCCTTGTTGGTTTTCTGTTCAAATGATCTGTCCATTGATTAAGTGGGGTGTTAAAGTCTTCTGCTATTATCTTATCAGTTCCTTTTAGTTTGTTGATAACTGTTTTATGTATTTGGATGCTCCTATGTTGAGTGCATAAATATTTCCAATTGTTATATCTTCTTGTTGGATTGTCCCATGAGGAAATATATTACAGATGAAAATACAGTTGTTTTCATCCTAAAATACTTATAAAATTAATAAAATATTAACTATTAGTTTTTATAATATGAAAGGTAAGTATTAATCAGTGGAGAAAGGTGGATGACTCAACAAATGGTGTTGAGACACATCAATATACTAAAAATAAGTCACAATGGAGCAATTTAAACTTGATCAATGAAATCATAAAAGTACTTGAAAAGGAACCAAGTTCATAGATATAAAGAACAGATTGGTGTTGCCTGAGGTAAAAAGTGGTGGGGAGGTGGGTAAGATGGGGGGGGGGGAAACAAAAGATAAAACCATCAGTTATAAAATAAATAAGTCCTAAGGATGTAATATACAGCATGGAAACTATAATTAATAATACTATATTGTATATTTGAAAGTTGCTATGAGAGTAGGTCTTAAAGTTCTGGTCACACAAAAAAAATTCTGTATGTATGGTGATGGATGTTAAATAGACTTATTGTGGTGATCATTTCACAATATATACGAATATTGAATCATGTTATATACCTGAAAGAAACATAATGTTGTATGCCAATTATACCTCAATTAAAAAAAAAAGAAATTAGTAAAAAAAAAAAAAAAACAACTATGGAAGAATTTTAAAAATTCATCTTGGTGGGAAAGACTTAGGGTGACACAAAACCAAGAAGCTGAAGAGAAATACCATTCATGTATTTAAATAAATCAAAGTACAAAATTTCTGTAAGGCAAAATTTATATAATCAAAGTCAAAAGACAACAAATGAGAAAAAAAATGTGCAATTCTTATCACAGACTTGCTGATGTCCCTATAGTATATGAAGAGCTCCTATAATTCAATAGAAGAGCAACAAGCCCATAGAAAAATGGGCAAAGGTCAAAAACTAATAGTTTAAGGTAGAGGAAGTGGAAGCAGCTCAAACATATGGATAAATGTCCAAGCTTACTCCTAATAAGAGAATGCAAATTGAAACCTCTCTAGGACATCACTTTTCACCTATTAAACTGCAAGATATGAAAATGTTAACACTGTAAGAGATGGCATGGGAAATAGACATTCTTCCAGAGTAATGGTGGGATTAGAAACTCCATGGAGACCCATTTGCAAGCATTGATGTATATTATAAATGTGAGTGCTTTTTGACTTGCACATGCCACTTCTAGAACTTTATCCTATAGTTATACAACTATAAGATGACAGATATGTGAGATCCTTCATTGCAGCATAGTAGAGAATATTGAAAGGAGTTACATATCTACTAAGAGGGGATGGGTTCAATAAAATATTACAAATGTGTAATGGAACATTACACAGCCATTAAAATGGAGTAGATCTTTATTTACAGACATGGAATACACTTCAGAATATATTAAGGAAAAATAAAAATAAACAAATTATGTATGAAACAATTTGTATAGTATGTTTCAACTTTAAGAATATGGGTTACCCATATAATATGCACACATATGCATATATTTGTCTGCAGATGTAGAATCTATTTCATAAAATCTGAGAGAGTAAGAGGGTTACTGGGAGACAGAGATGGAAAGGAGATCTGTCTTTCACTCTGTGGCATTTGAACTTTTAAAATTTATATATCATTAGCATAAATTATGAATTTAATAAATAAAAATGGAAAAATTGTGCACCCTCAGAAGTGCAGTTCTGTAATGGGACACAAGCTTAGATTTTTAAACGCCACCCCCCCCCCCAACCTGGCTAGATGCTGGGACAGGTCTTAGAAGTCTTTATAACTCTTTCCTCTTATTTTGCTGCTCACCCTTGGGTGATATCCAAGGGTCACTTTATAATTATACTACATAATACCATTGTATTTAATAGCTTCCAGATTTAGAAGATGCTGCCATTCTAACAGAGAAAGATACCAGGAGAGAGAGAGAGCTTTTCTGCTTAAAGGAAGCTTTTTTTTCTAAGAGCCTCTTTGTGCAGATAGATGAAATTGCTTTAGTGGTGATGTGAATAGAGAGCTGAACTGTATGACTTTTTCTCTCTGATACGTTTTTTGAATCAGTGCAGCTGTTCATCATGTATTATAAATGACTCTAAGTTTTCATCCTTCCCTCCTCCCTCCTTCCTTCCCTCCCTTCCCTTCTTCCTTTTCTCTTTTTTCCTTCCTGTATAAATCCATTTTGCAAATAGGTGCTGTTGGAAGTTCTATTTGCCTGTGATTACCAAATCACAGCCCCGATTTGGTGACACAGGAATTCCCTAAAAAAAGATTCTGCAGATTGAAAATTTTAAACTGTCATTACTTTTGTTTCCTAGTTCCTTTTTAAAATGATAAAGCTATGTTAATGATCTCAAGATCACAAACTCTGCACCAGGCTTCATTCTAGAGATGTTAGCTCCCACATCTACAGCTTTAGCTCTGGGCTCCCTCCTGAGTTATGGACCCATGTTTGTTCACAACAAAGATCATGATGTAGGTTTCACCTGCAAACCTCTCCTCCCCCTTTGTTTCTATATTTGCTAGTGGTGTGTGAAATCTAGTGCCATTGCAGCAGGCCCAGGGACGTCTTCTTTAGCTTTTTGTTGAAATACAGATTCTAATCTAATACATCTAGGATGGTTCTCCATTTTCTAACAAACTCTCAGGTGAGCATGCCTTGCTGTTGGTTGTCTCAGTTATTCTTATCCTCTATTGTAATATCTTGTTTACTCATATTCCAGAGTTATGTTCCTTATTTGTTTACTTGTTTATTGTCTGTCTCCCCCACTGAATACGAACTCTGTGAAGGCACTCTTATTTCTGTTGTATCTACTGCATGTCTGTTACCCTGCCTGAATTTAATAGTTGCTAATTAAATATGGAATGATATATGAATGAATGAACATACCGAAGAGACTGTCATGGGAAGTGACTCAAGCTGGAAGGACTGTTTTTTGGCAGATTGTTGATGGAAACACTCAGCTGTCAAGGGCAACTGAGGTGAAAGTTTAAGAAAAATCAAAAGCATAAGTGGAGGGTAGGCAGCAGTTGGCTAATTGAAACTGTTGAGAGAGAAGAGTAAGGGCTTAAGAGATAAGTGGATAATATCAGGGTTTAGGAATCTAATATTAAAATTCTGAGTATTCTTGCTATGCAACTCTTTGTACATCCCTGACATTTTGGTAGCCTGGACAAATAATATCAACCATCATGTCCAGGTCCTTTGGAATGTCATCAAAGATTTTAAAAGCTTACCATTAGCTCTCTTATCTAGACTCATCTCCCAAATTGTTCTCCCTCTTCTCTCCAAGATATGGCTACATTGCCCACCCAGTCATTGTCCTCCAAACAACTGCTATGCTTACATTCTGCTGATCTGACCTCTTATTGAAATTCTACTCATTTTTCTGGATCAGCCCACATGCCACCTTTTCCTTGAAGCCATCTTTAATCCTATTATTTCCTTCCTCTATACTGCTTTGACACTTAAGTTATAATTCTTAACATATTTTGCCTAGACACCAGTGTGCAGTGTGTCACCCCCAGGAGATTAGAATCTCCTTAAGGGCAAGTCCTAGTCTTATTAATCTTTGTGTTCTCCATAGTGTATTACAGTGTTGTTATATATCGTTGAAGCTCAATAAATGTTGGTTGAAAATGAGGCATAATAAAAGAATCATGAAACTTTGCATGCACATATGGAGGTTATAGCTTTTCAAAATACATTCATAGACTTCCTTCTCTCTTCTTTTTTTTTTTCCTTACACACTGTTGCCACAAAAAAATACAGGATGCTCAGTTGGATTTGCACTTCTAGTAAATCAAGAATAATTCTTCCATATAAGTATGCCCCAAATATTACAGTATTTATCCTAAAAATATGATTCATTGTTAATATGAAATTTAAATTTAACTTGGCATCCTGTTTTTTTTTTAAAAATTTATTGTTATGTTAATCACCATACATTACATCATTAGTTTTAGATGTAGTGTTCCATGATTCATTGTTTGTGCATAACACCCAGTGCTCCATGCAGAACGTGCCCTCTTTAATACCCATCACCAGGCTAACTCATCCTCCCACCCCCTCCCCTCTAGAACCCTCAGTTTGTTTCTGAGTCCATCGTCTCTCATGGTTCGTCTCCCTCTCTTATTTCCCCCCCTTCATTCTTCCCCTCCTGCTATCATCTTCTTTTTTTTTTTCTTAACATATATTGCATTATTTGTTTCAGAGGTACAGATCTGAGATTCAACAGTCTTGCACAATTCACAGCGCTTACCAGAGCACATACCCTCCCCAGTGTCTATCACCCAGTCACCCCATTCCTCCCACCGCACACCCCACTCCAGCAACCCTCAGTTTGTTTCCTGAGATTAAGAATTCCTCATATCAGTGAGGTCATATGATACATGTCTTTCTCTGTTTGACTTATTTCACTCAGCATAATACCCTCCAGTTCCATCCACGTCGTTGCAAATGGCAAGAGCTCATTCCTTTTGATGGCTGCATAATATTCCATTGTATATAGATACCACATCTTCTTTATCCATTCATTGGTCGATGGACATCTTGGCTCATTCCAAGTTTGGCTAGTGTGGACATTGCTGCTATAAACATTGGGGTGCACATACCCCTTTGGATCCCTACATTTGTATCTTTGGGGTAAATACCCAGTAGTGCAATTGCTGGATCTTATGGTAGCTCTATTTTCACCTTTTTGAGGAACCTCCATACTGTTTTCCAGAGTGGCTACACCAGCTTGCATTCCCACCAACAGTGTAGGAGGGTTCCCCTTTCTCTGCATCTGCACCAACATCTGTCATTTCCTGACTTGGTAATTTTAGCCATTCTGACTGGTGTGAGGTGGTATCTCATTGAGGTTTTGATTTGGATTTCCCTGATGCTGAGCAATGTTGAGCACTTTTTCATGTGTCTGTTGGCCATTTGGATGTCTTTGGAAAAATGTCTGTTCATGTCTTCTGCCCATTTCTTGATTGGATTCTTTGTTCTTTGGGTGTTGAGTTTGATAAGTTCTTTATAGATTTTTGGATACTTATCTGATATGTCATTTGCAAATATCTTCTCCCATTCTGTCGGTTGTCTTTTGGTTTTGTTGACTGTTTCTTTTGCTGTGCAAAAGCTTTTTAACTTGATGAAGTCCCAATAGTTCATTTTTCCCTTGCTTCTCTTGCCTTTGGTGATGTTTCTAGGAAGAAGTTGCTGTGGCTGAGGTCGAAGAGGTTGCTCTGTGTTCTCCTTTAGGATTTTGATGGACTCCTGTTTCACATTGAGGTCTTTCAACCATTTTGAGTATTTTTGTGTGTGGTGTAAGGAAATGGTCCAGTTTCATTCTTCTGCATGTGGCTGTCCAATTTTCCCAACACCATTTGTTGAAGAGACTGTCTTTTTTCCATTGGACATTCTTTCCTGCTTTGTCAAAGATGAGTTGACCATAGGGTTGAGGGTCCGTTTCTGGGCTCTCTATTCTGTTCCATTGATCTATGTGTCTGTTTTTGTGCCAGTACTATACTGTCTTGATGGTGACAGCTTTGTAATAGAGCTGGAAGTCCAGAATTGTGATGCCGCCAGCTTTGCTTTTCTTTTTCAACATTCCTTTGGCTATTTGGGGTCTTTTCTGGTTCCATACAAATTTTAGGATTGTTTGTTCCATTTCTTTGAAAAAAGTGGATGGTATTTTGATGGGGATTGCATTGAATGTGTAGATTGCTCTAGGTAGCATTGACATCTTCACAATATTTGTTCTTCCAATCCATGAGCATGGAATGTTTTTCCATTTCTTTGTGTCTTCCTCAATTTCTTTCATGAGTATTTTATAGTTTTCTGAGTACAGATCCTTTGCCTCTTTGGTTAGATTTATTCCTAGGTATCTTATGGTTTTGGGTGCAATTGTAAATGGGATCGACTCCTTCATTTCTCTTTCTTCTGTCTTGTTGTTGGTGTATAGGAATGCCCCTGATTTGTGTGCATTGATTTTATATCCTGCCACTTTACTGAATTCCTGTATGAGTTCTAACAGTTTTGGGGTGGAGTCTTTTGGGTTTTCCATATAAAGTATCATATCATCTGCAAAGAGTGAGAGTTTGACTTCTTCTTTGCTGATTTGGATGCCTTTGATTTCTTTTTGTTGTCTGATTGCTGTGGCTAGGACTTCTAATACTATGTTGAATAGCAGTGGTGATAGTGGACATCCCTGCCATGTTCCTGACCTTAGGGGGAAAGCTCTCAGTTTTTCCCCATTGAGAATGATATTCGCTGTAGGTTTTTCATAGATGACTTTTATGATATTGAGGTATGTACCCTCTATCCCTATACTCTGAAGAGTTTTGATCAAGTAAGGATGCTGTACTTTGTCAATGCTTTTTCTGCATCTATTGAGAGGATCATATGATTCTTGTTCTTTCTTTCGTTAAATTATTGTATCACGTTGATTGATTTGCAGATGTTGAACCAACCTTGTAGCCCAGGGATAAATCCCACTTGGTTGTGGTGAATAATCCTTTTAATGTACTGTTGGATCCTATTGGCTAGTATTTTGGTGAGCATTTTTGCATCCATGTTCATCAGGGTTATTGGTCTGTAATTCTCCTTTTTGTTGGGGTCTTTGTCTAGTTTGGGGATCAAGGTAATGGTGGCCTCATAAAATGAGTTTGGAAGTTTTCCTTCCATTTCTATTTTTTGGAACGGTTTCAGAAGAATAGGTATTGATTCTTCTTTCAATATTTGGTAGAATTCCCCTGGGAAGCCATCTGGCCCTGGGCTTTTTGTTGGGAGATTTTTGATGACTGCTTCAATTTCCTTAATGGTTATAGGTCTGTTCAGGTTTTCTATTTCTTCCTGGTTCAGTTTTGGTAGTTGATACATCTCTAGGAATGCATCCATTTCTTCCAGGTTATCTAATTTGCTGGCATAGAGTTGCTCATAATATGTTCTTATAATTGTTTGTATTTCTTTGGTGTTGGTTGTGATCTCTCCTCTTTCATTCATGATTTTGTTGATTTGGGTCATTTTTCTTTTTGATAAGTCTGGCCAGGGGTTTATCAGTCTTGTTAATTCTTTCAAAGAACCAGCTCCTAGTTTTGTTGATCTGTTCTACTGTTCTTTTAGTTTCTATTTCATTGATTTCTGCTCTGATCTTTATTATTTCTCTTCTCCTGCTGGGTTTAGGTTTTATTTGCTGTTCTTTCTCCAGCTCCTTTAGGTGGAGGGTTAGGTTGTATACTTGAGACCCTTCTTGTTTCTTGAGAAAGTCTTGTATTGCTATATACTTTTCTCTTAGGACTGCTTTTGCTGCATCCCAAAGATTTTGAATAGTTGTGTTTTCATTATCATTGGTTCCCATGAATTTTTTAAATTCTTCTTTAATTTCTTGGTTGACTCATTCATTCTTTAGTAGGATGCTCTTTAGCCTCCATGTATTTGAGTTCTTTCCAACTTTCCTCTTGTGATTGAGTTCTAGTTTCAAAGCATTGTGGTCTGAAAATAGGCAGGGAATGATCCCAATCTTTTGGTACCTGTTGAGGCCTGATTTATACCTAGGATGTGATCGATTCTGGAGAATGTTCCATGGGCACTAGAGAAGAATGTGTATTCCATTGCTTTGGGATGGAATATTCTGAATATGTCTGTGAAGTCCATTTGGTCCAGTGTGTCATTTAAAGTCTTTATTTCCTTGTTGATCTTTTGCTTAGATGATCTGTCCATTCCAGTAAGGGGGGATGTTAAAGTCCCCCACTATTATTGTATTGTTGTCAATGTGTTTCTTTGCTTTTGTTATTAATTGCCTTATATAGTTGGCTGCTCCCATGTTAGGGGCATAGATATTTACAATTGTTAGATCTTCTTGTTGGATAGACCCTTTAAGTAGGGTATAGTGTCCTTCCTCATCTCTTATTACAGTCTTTGGTTTAAAATCGAATTTGTCTGTTATGAGGATCACCACCCCAGCTTTCTTTTGGTGTCCATTAGCATGGGAAATGGTTTTCCACCCCCTCACTTTCAATCTGGGGGTGTCTTTGGGTCTAAAATGAGTCTCTTGCAGACAGCATATCAATGGGTCTTGTTTTTTAATCCAGTCTGATAGCCTGTGTCTTTTGATTGGGGCATTGAGCCCATTTACATTCAGGGTAACTATTGAAAGATATGAATTTAGTGCCATTGTATTGCCTGTAAAGTGACTATTACTGTATATTGTCTGTGTTCCTTTCTGGTCTATGTTGCTTTTAGGGTCTCTCTTTGCTTAGAGGACCCCTTTCAATATTTCTTGTAGGGCTGGTTTCGTGTTTGCAAATTCCTTTAGTTTTTGTTTGTGCTGGAAGCTTTTTATCTTTCCTCCTATTTTCAATGACAGGCTAGCTGGATATAGTATTCTTGGCTGCATATTTTTCTCATTTAGTGCTCTGAATATATCATGCCAGTCCTTTCTGGACTGCCGGGTCTCTGTGGATAGGTCTGTTGCCAACCTAATGTTTCTACATTGTAGGTTACATATCTCTTCTCCTGAGCTGCTTTCAGGATTTTCTCTTTGTCTCTGAGACTCGTAAGTTTTACTATTAGATGTCGGGGTGTTGACCTATTTTTATTGTTTTTGAGAGGGGTTTTCTGTGCTTCCTGGATTTTGATGCCCATTTCCTTCCCCAAATTAGGGAAGTTTTCTGCTAGAATTTGCTCCAGTATACCTTCTGCCCCTCTCTTTCTTCTTCTGGGATCCCAATTATTCTAATGTTGTTTCATCTTATGGTATCACTTATCTCTTGAATTCTGCCCTTGTGATCCAGTAGTTGTTTATCTCTTTTTTTCTCAGCTTCTTTATTTCCCATCATTTGGTCTTCTATATTACTGATTCTCTCTTCTGCCTCATTTATCCTAGCAGTTAGCACCCCCATATTTGATTGCACCTCATTAATAGCCTTTTTGATTTTGACTTGATTAGATTTTAGTTCTTTTACTTCTCCAGAAAGGGTTTCTCTAATAACTTCCATGCTTTTTTCAAGCCCAGCTAGTATCTTTAAAGTGATGATTCTGAACTCTAGATCCGACATCGTACTAATGTCCGTATTGAGTAGGTCCCTGGCAGTCGGTACTACCTCTTGTTCTTTTTGTTGAGGTGATTTTTTCTGTCTTGTCATTTTGTCCAGAGAAGAATAGATTAATGAGAGAACAAAATGCTAACCGGGTAACAACGTCCCCAGAAAATATACTCTAAACAAATCAGAAAAGACCTGAAGTAGGGGGAAAAGAAAGGGAAAGAGAGAAAAAAGAAAAAAAAAAAAGAATAAGAAAAAGATAAAGATAAAAGAAACAAGAAGAGAACAAAACAAAACAAAAAGATTATGATCAAATATGATCAGGCTGGTACATAGATCAGTCCCCACACACTAGATTTTGGTGTATTTTGGTCTGTTTGAAGAAAGTGCCTCCCAAAATTTTAAAGAAAGAAAAACTTATATATGTACATAAATAAGGGTTGGTATGATGAAGGGATGGAATATGACTGTAAAAATGAAAATTATATAAAAAATTTTATAAAAGGAATTGATAAGAAGTTGTTTGAAAAAAAAAAAGAGGATTTAAAAAAAAAAGAAAAGGGAGAGAATGCGATCAGGCAGGGGAGTAGAAAAAAAACATACACTAGAGATTTAGGGTATATTTTGATCTGTTAGAAGAAACTATCTCAAAATTTTAAAGAGAGAACACTTATATATATATATGCCAAAAATATGGGTAACTACTATGAAGGGATAGAATATGACTCTAAAAATGAAAAATAAAAATTTTAAAAAAGGGATTGATAAGATGTTGGTTGAAAAAGGGAAAAAGAAAAATTCAAAAAAAAAACAGTTAAAAAAATTAACTTTGACAGACTACAGAATCATGGTAAAAAAGCCACGGATTCTGTGTGCATTATTCCCCTAGCGCTGGAGTTCTGCCGTTCTGTGATCGGTAAACTTGGTCTTGGCTGGCTGTTCTCGCTGATCTTCTGGGGGAGGGGCCTGTTGCCGTGGTTCCCAAATGTCTTTGCTGGAGGCGGAATTGCCCCGCCCTTGCCCAGTCCGGGCTAAGTAATTGGCTCAGGTTTGCTCTCGGGAGCTTTTGTTCCCTGCGAGCTTTCCGTACAGCTTTGGAGGCCAAGAGTGAAAATGGCGACCTCCCAATCTCCACCCTGGAGGAGCTGAGAACTCGGGGCCCTGCTCCTCAGTGCACCCCCAGAGAAAAGCAGTCAGTCACTCCCGTCTCCCTGGTCTCCGGCTGCACTCTCTGCTCACTGGGCCTGTGACCGAGCGTTTCTATCTCCAGCACCTGACTAGGTGTGGAGTCTCCAAACCCAGTAGATCCCTGTGGTGCGCTCCCACACCGCTCCTCCCGGGGGACGAAGGGGAGTCTCCCTGGATCTGCCGCTTGTTGGGTCCCTGCTGGAGGAGCAGTGGCCCGACTGTGCCATGGATCACAGTTTATGCCAACCCCGAGCTGAGAGCCCGCACCTCAGCTCCGTCTCTGCTAGCTGGCTTCCCTGCTCCAATCCCTGGGAGCTCTGCCACACTCAGGTACTCCCGGTCTTTCTGTGACCCCAAGGGTTCTGAGACCACACTGTCCCGTGAGGGTTCCACCCCCAGCTTAGCCACCGGAGTGACGTCCCTCAGTGGAGCCGACTTCTAAAAGTTCCGATTTTGTGCTCCGCTGCTCTATCACTTGCCAGAAGCAGCCGACGGAGACCCCTCCCCCGCTGTCTATCCTCCTGAATATCGCCTCAGATTCACTTCTCTGTACGTCCTACCTTCCAGAAAGTGGTTGCTTTTCTGTTCAGAGAGTTGTTGCTATTTTCTTTGATCTCTATTTCAGTTTGTAGGTGTTCAGAGTGGTTTGATAGCTATCTAGCTGAATTCCTGGGACCAGACGAAATCCAGGTCTCCTACTCCTCTGCCATCTTGCTCCCATAGACTTCCTTCTCTTTTTTAAAAAATATTTATTTATTTATAACAAGCGAGAGTGAGTGGGGGGAGAAGCAGAGGGAGAGGGAGAGAGAGAATCCCAAGCAGACTCCACTCTGAGCATGGAGCACGACACGGGGCTTGATCCCTTGACCCTGAGATCATGACCTGAGCTGAAATCAAGAGTTGGATGCTTAACTGACTGAGCCATCCAGGCGCCCCACATAGACTTTCTTTTCTGACCACGATAGAGGGACTGGATTTGATACCGTCTCCCCAAATAATGAAAAAACTGAAAAAAAAAATGAAACATCTATTTTCAGCCATTAGACAGCAGGAAACAAAAGGCTGTAATTCTTGAGAGAAGGAAAATGGGTGAGATAAGCCCTGCGGTCACTGCGGTTGTTTGCCTGAAGGCACTTTCCCCATCATGAAGCTGAGTGGTTGTGTGTTGATCCTAAGCAGACTATGATGATTTTGCTTTTGCTGAGTTCAGGAGACAGTGATCAGAGTTGACAAAGGCTAAGGAAGCTAGAAGTTTGGAGAACTATGCAGAAAAATAACTCTAGATATTTGCATGGGTCCTCTTGTGTCTTTGCTGAATACTAAGATGTACAGGTATAGAGCAAAACTCCATGAAGTAGGGCAAAGAGTGCTCAGGTTGCTGTGAGCTAAACAGTTGCCAAACCTCACACAGTGCTGGGAGACATTTGAATTGTGACTAGCCAGATTGGAGAATCCTTGTTGATCACTTGGGCCATTCAACAGAGATTCTAGAAGGACCATAACTTATTTGCATGATAAATTATCTGTAAAGGAAGGACTCATCTAGACGGGCCCTAACAAAGCTTAAAAAGCCTAAAGAGTGTCAAACTATATTGTAATTAACTTGACTGCCAGAACAAAGGCCAATACTCTCTAAAGGAAGAGAACAAAACACAAATTCTCACAACGTAAAACTCAGAATGTCTAAGATCTAATAAAAAATTCTAAACATACCAAGATATGGGAAAATGTAATATACAACAAGAAGTAAATGCCACCAGTACAAATAGGGTGAGAAATGACAGAGATGATAGAATTAATGGACAGAAAGAGTAAAACATCCAGCTATTATTATAACTATGATCAATATATTAAAAAATGAATATTGTGAAAAGAGAAATGGAAGGTAATAAAAACTTCTAGGGATGAAAAACTAAATTCGGTATCTAAGATAAAAAGTTTACTGGTTGGGATTAATAGCAGACTAGACAAACCATTTTTCAGAGTGGTTGTGCCATTTTACATAGCCACTGGCAACGTATGAGGGTTTCAGATTTTCTACATCCTTTCAAAGACTTGGTATTTTCAATAGCTTTGATTCTGGCCAGTCTACTGAGTAACGGTATCTATTCTGGTTTTAACTTGCAACTCCCTAATGACATTTTTATCTCCAGTTGGACTGTTGCTGGGCTTGCCTTATCTTATGACTTGTTGGGCCTGACAAGCCTCACTTTATGAAGGTTCTGCTGACCACATGGTCATTTGATACCAAATTGAAGCCTTACCAAGTTTACCATTTTTTCCATTTCTGTTCTATGCTACTGTAAGGCCCAGTAGCTTGACAGAAGTTGTTTTCTAAGAAGGTATATGATTCTCCACTTCAGATGACATGACCTTGCTTCAGAACCCTAGGGACTGAATTGTGATTTTCTCACCAAGGTTTGCCGTAAATTCTATATGGCACTTTTTCTGACCATTGAAATATCAATCACCCTAGGTCTGCCAGGTCATATGGCTCAAGTGGTAGGACTGCTTGCACCACCTGATGCTCCACCCAAAGCTGGCAGCTTCTTTGTCATCTGGCATATAGGCTAGAGCAGTAACCCTAGATGTAGAATATGCTGCCTCCAAAACCTGAAGTTTTTCACCAAGTATTCTTTCTTCATGGAAGGGGGAGCAAAGTACAATAATTTGACTTTTTTTTTTTAAGATTTTATTTATTTGAGAGAGCGAGCGAGCACAAGCTGGGGTAGGGGGAGAGGGAGAAGCAGACTCCGCGCTGAGCAGGGAGCCTGATGTGGGGCTGGATCCCAGGACCCTGGGATCATGACCTGAGCCTAAGGCAGACACTTAACCAGCTGAGCCACCCAGGCACCCAATAACTTGACTCATTTTTTTAAAAATTTAATTTAATTTTATTATGTTATGTTAGTCACCATACAGTACATCATTAGTTTTTGATGTAGTGTTCCACCATTTGTTGTTTTCATATAATACCCAGTACTCCATCAATATGTGCCCTCCTTAATACCCATCACTGGGCTAACCTATCCCCCCACCTCCCTCCCCTCTAAAACCCTCAGTTTGTTTCTTGGAGTCCATAGTCTCACATGGTTCATCTCCCCCTCTGATTTCCACCCCGCCCTTCATTTTTCCCTTCCTTCTCCTAATGTCCTCCATGCTATTCCTTATGTTCCACAAATTAGTGAAACCATATGATAATTGACTTTCTCTGCTTGACTTACTTCACTTAGCATAATCTCCTCCAGTCCCATCCATGTTGTTGTAAAAGTTGGATATTCATCCTTTCTGATGGCTGAGTAATATTCCATTGCATATATGGACCACATCATCTTTATCCATTCATCTGTTGAAGGGCATCTCGGCTCTTTCCACAGTCTGACTATTGCGGACATTGCTGCTATGAACATTGGGGTGCATATGGCCCTTCTTTTCACTACATCTGTGTCTTTGGGGTAAATAGGAGTGCAATTGCTGGGTCATAGGGTAGTTCTATTTTTAATTTTTTGAGGCACCTCCACATTGTTTTCCAAAGTGGCTGTACCAACTTGCATTCCCACCAACAGTGTAAGAATGTTCCCCTTTCTCTACAACCTCTCCAACATTTGTTGTTTCTTGCCTTGTCAATTTTTGCCATTCTAACTGGTGTAAGGTGGTATCTCAATGTGATTTTGATTTGGATTTCCCTGATGGCTAATGATGATGAACATTTTTTCATGTGTCTGTTAGCCATTTGTATGTCATCTTCAGAGAAGTGTCTGTTCATGTCTTCTGCCCATTTTTTGACTTGATTATTTTTTTTTTTTTGGGTATTGAGTTTGAGAAGTTCTTTATAGATCTTGGATACCAGCCCTTTATCTGTAGTGTCATTTGCAACTATCTTCTCCCATTCTGTGGGTTGCCTCTTTGTTTTGTTGACTGTTTCCTTTGCTGTGCAGAAGCTTTTTATCTTGATGAAGTCCCAAAGTTCATTTTTGCTTTTGTTTCACTAGCTTTTGGAGATGTATCTTGAAAGAAGTTGCTGTGGCCAATGTCAAAGAGGTCACTGCCTTTTTTCTCCTCTAGGATTTTGATGGATTCCTGTCTCACATGGAGGTCTTTCATCCATTTTGAGTTTATCTTTGTGTATGGTGTTAGAGAATGGTCGAGTTTCATTCTTCTGTATATAGTTGCCCAATTTTCCCAGCACCATTTATTGAAACCAACTAACTTTACATTAAAGAACTAGAGAAAAAGCACCAAACAATGCCTAAGCCATGCATTAGAAGAGAAATAATTAAGATTAGAGCAGAGATCAATGAATTAAAAACTAGAAACACAGATCAGATCAATGAAACTAGAAGCTGGTTCTTTGAAAGAATTAATAAGATCAATAAACCACTGGCCAGACTTACCCAAAAGAAAAGAGAAAGGACCCAAATTAATAAAATTATGAAAGGGGAGAGATCATGACTAACACCAAGGAAATTGACTCTTATTTTGAAGGAATGACTCAGCACACTCCTTATCGTTAAACCTCTGGAGTCTTTTTGGAATTGGTTTGCCCCTGAATCTTCATTGAGTTTATTTCTCAAGTCCGGGAGTCCATATCCATCTAGCATGCTGGTCTTCTCTTGCTCACCTGGCTTGATCAACATAGCATCATTGATTTTATGGATTAATGTGATATTTGGTAAGATGCCCAGATTTCTTTGGTTTTTATTATGACAGAGGGCAGGAGACTTAACATAGCCTAGGGCAAAAATGTAAATGTGTCCTCTTGTCCATTTCAGATAAATATAAACTCTTTCTGGCTCTTTTTTCTAGATTAGATAGAAAAAAATGCATTTTCCAAATCATTGACTGCATAACCTAATATAGGGGTTGGCAAATTTTTTCTGTAAAGGGCCAGATAGTAAATAGTTTATGCTTTGGAGGCCAAAATTAGTCTCTGTCTCAGCAAGATGTTTTGGGTAGGATTCAGGTTAGATTTTCTGGTCTTTCTGTGCCTGGATTTAATTCCCTGGCTGCATCAAACAGCATCCTCCTTTGCAGGCTGTTTTATTGATGTTCCTGTCTTGGGAGACATGCAAGGTTAGCTTTGGCAGCTCTTTGGGTTCTTGATTCTCTTAGGGCGGAAGTCCTGTCCCAAGATTAAAACCCTCTGTGCTTCACATGTTCTAACTGTTGTAAGTGATGTGGGGAAGGCAAAAAGAAATTAGGCCTGTTGTGAGTTCTCACTAGTTAGGGTGGGTGTATGGGAGAATCATCATTTAAAACTGGTGTTTTTCACATCTGAACTGGTGAAAGGGTCTTCATTGTCATGCAGGGTTTAGATTTGCAAGGCAAGCACCTGGTCCAACTGTTGCTACCTCCCTATGCTTTCTCCCTTCAAATCAGAGCAGAACTGTGTGGGATCAAGGATTTCTTCAGACAAGGGTTAGCTAAGCATGGGTTAGCACATAGCTAACCAAATTAAACTTTGGTTATAAAAATAATGCCATTCGTTAATCATGCACAGTCAATCTTCATTATTCATGTATTCCATATTTGTAAATTCACCTACTTGCTAAAATTTATTAAGCACACCAAGCACTCATGGTGCTTTTATGGTCATTAATGGACATTGGCAGAGTTGTAAAAAATTTGAGTCACCCAACAGGCATGGTCACAGCTGAGGTTAAATAAGGTGATGCTCTCTCTTCTTAGAACTCTCAGACTGTAAGTAAGCGTTCTTTTTGTGGTCTGTAAAGTACCATGTTTTTGCACTGTTGTGCTTTTATTGGATGACTTTACCATTTAAAATGGTGCCCAAATGTAGTGCTGAAGGGCTGTGTAGTGTTCCTAAGAGCAAGAAGGCTGTGATGTCTCTTACAGAGAAAGTGTATGTTAGATAAGCTTCCTTCAGACATGAGTTACAGTGCTATTGACTGTGAGTTCAATGTTAATGAAATAATAATATATATGAAATAAGGTATTTTAAACAGAAACATACATAAGTTAAGTTTATATGTTGATTGGTTGATGAAAATATTGTGACCAGACGCTTGTGGGAACCTAGTGCTATATTTTCCTGAGGAGTGATGGTTCAGTATTCACTAATTCAACATTTGCAGTGACTTTACAGAGGATAACTACTGCAAGTAATGGGAATTGACTCTATATCAATCCCAAATATATATTCTGGGACTGGGGAAATAGCCACTGTTTGGGTTTATGGACTCAGTGGACCTAAGATAAGCTGGATCTTGGCCAGGACTCACTTTCTGAGCTAGTACCATATTTTCCTATTTTAATACTGGCCAGGAAGGATGTGGACCCTGGGGGAGGTACATGTTGCCTAGCTGGGGAGAGGCCTCTGTGTTGTCCTCCCGCAGTGACGGTGGCGGGGGAGTGTGTTGCAGCTCTTAACAGGGAAGAACAGACTAAGTGTGTATTTTCAGAGCGTTAGTCTGGGGAGTGAAAATCCTCAGGGGAATCCACCCACATGTCCTTATCCCATGTTTAGGATCCCAGGGTTTTACAAGCAGGGCCTGACCCTGGCATAACAGACCTGCCTTGGTTGGGCCTTAATCATCTTTGGAGTTCAGCACTCAGACTTTTCTGTTACAGGACATGAGAGTTTCTCTGTATCTGACAAAGAGGCCCTCAGGCTTTCATCCTTGGCTTTCAGGTGTTCTTTTTCTTTCTGCACAGCACCAATGATGCTGATTGATCATCATCCAGTGCCACTATCCTATGGCTCCTGTTTCTTCTATACATCTCAGATTTCTCTATATACCTCCTACATCTTGCCTGCTAATGGATTTCCTGTACATAGTCCCAGTTTACCAGGAGTGAAAGTTTTAACAGCTGGACCTCCACTTTATGCCAGACTGTTTGTGCCCCACCACCAGTCACTCAGTCCTCATGGCCTACCAGATGTTGAGTGATCACTGTGCTGATGGTATTTCCATCAGCCAGACACCAAGTTGTTCTTCTTTTGGGCTTATGTTTTCATAAGACCTTGCTTGAAGATTCAGAAAATATCTTCTATTAGTCTAAGTCCCATACAAGCATCCCTTGTGGTGCTTTGAGGGGCTGAGAGTGCAGAGTTTGTGGTCCTTCTATGCTGGGATGCTGGGCAACAGTGACTATCCCAGGTTCTAGAACATAGTGGGTGTCAAAGACAAACCCCAATCTCATAAAGGATGGCAAGGAGCAAACCCATTGCTACTCTCTAGGAACCAAAAGTAGACAACAGGACTTAAGGGATCAATACAACATGGTTTATTACTCATAGCAGAGCAAACAGCAGGAGCATTAGCAAGGTGGGACCAGTTCCCCAGCTCTGACTCCCTTATGGGGCATGATGAGTTTAATGGGTGCTACACATTGTGTACATTGCAGTGGAGGAACCCGAGACCTAATGCCCAGCACCTTTCTGAGCAAACAGTAAATATTTCAGCAAGAAACAAGCTAATTCCCCTCCCTGGGGCAACAACAGTTACATGGTAGTTACACTTGGCCACACCTTCATCTTTTTCAGTATCAGGAGATGGGAGGACACTTGCAGTTTGTCACAGTAAGCAAGAACACACAGAATGTTTAGGACCCTGGGATGGGTTGCCTCTTCCAACAGGAAGTATTCACAGATGTTTGTTGAATGAATAAATGAGAAGAATAGTGTGCTCTGCTTGAAGTGGGCAATCTTTATCAGATTTCCCTGGGTGGCTTGGAATGGAAGACTTGTTTCTGTCACAGTGCATAGTTTTAACCATGCAGTTTTAACTGTAACTCATTCTCACCATACTTGGGATCTTGAGGAGTGGTAGAAAGAAATATGGGTGTGTAGGAGGGTAGGGCATTGGCAGATGAAATGCAAATTTTGCTGGGAAAAGAAGCATTTTTGAGAATGATGCCTCAGGTTGATGAGCCTTCGAACTATTTGCAAACTGCTAGAAATTTCTACAGAGGGCTTGCTGTGATTGGTTATTAAGTTGCAGCTGCAACTGTGGAACAAGCTGCCATCCAAGTTTTAAATAATCCTTCAAAATGTGCAGTTCTCTATGGGATGGTAGATTAAAGTTCATGCTCTCTATTTTCTATACTTCAGGACATTTTCCTTTTAAAATTCACTTCCATTTGTCCGAGGGAGAGCAAGAGATACTGACACAACTTTGAAAGATAACCAAGGTAGCAATAACCTGAAAGGGGCTGGCTGGGGAGAGAATTTCATCTGTAGGGTGAGGAATTAATAATGTCATCTTGTTAAGACTCTGAGGACTGCTTGAACTGTTTTAACTGAGAGCATAAATTGGATAAGTATCAGGGCCCAGGACTAGACTGGGTTATCCAGTGGATAAGACCACATGTAGTTAAAGTGAAAGGATTTGCCCCTGTCATCAACACGAAGCCTTCAAGCCCCAGGGGAGAACCGTGTCAAGGATTCAGTAGGATGTGTACAATACAGCTCCACCCTGCTTTGGTGCCTCTTCCTCCCCTCTCGTACCCATTTTCCAGGTCTGACTTAGATCCTGAGAAGTCTTCTCTGACCAGTTCTGCCTTCAGCCATCCACCTTCTGAATGGAGTCTCCGAGTCATTGTTTTTACCAGTGGTTCTCAAACTTCAGTGTGCCCCCAAATCAGAATCACCCAGAGAGCTTGTAAAAACTCAGACTTCTGCCTCATTTCTAGAGTATCCAGGAGACCTGCGGGGGTGCTGGTGATTTTGCATTGCTGACAAGTTCCCAGGTGCTGCTTCTGCTGCTGAGCCCAGTACAATCCTTTAAGACCTATCTATCCATGTACCTTGTTTTGCACTTAATTGTCAATGTCTCAGTGTAGGAGACCTCTCGTTCCATACTGCTATGAAATTCTCATATGTATATATCTTGTCTGGCACACATTTATGTAATGTTAGTTCCATTTACCATTCCCCATGTCTTTATTTGAATTATAGTTTTTTTTTTTTTTTTTCTTTAAAGAAAGTCTATGCAGCTATCTACTTAGGAAGTATTCAGTATTTACTATATAGATGGGTGGACAGAAGGTTCTTGATTTCAATCGAGGTTTTTTCCTAAGACTTCTAGATTCTTATTTTGTTGTTATGAATACCTTTTTTGCTCAAACACAGCCCCAGTAATATAAAAATATCTTTTACAGGTATTGTGGTAAAGCATGACAAGTTAAAATGTCTCACTTCAGTGTAGTTTCCAGTTGACCAATAAAAGATAATTTTCTCCTCTGGGGGCTTTCACACTGCTGAGCTAAATGATAAAGTATTGGTTTTTTTTCTGACTGACGTCTCTGCATTTCTTGGTGCTGTGTTCTCACTGGGGTTGGTTGGACTGTTGGAGATACAATACACTGGTTCTCTTTGAAAGATAGTTTTCACCTTCACCTTGACTTGACAGTGGCAGCGGGGCTGAGGCTGCCTGATACCTGCCATTTTGTTTCTCTGTCCTCAGTGGGGTTTGATTCTTGTAACTGTTTCCAGTTTGGGAAGCTAGCTTGGGAGAGAGAGATCAGGACTCTTTTCTTTCCCTGTTACCAAGTACAGGAAGAGAATTTTCACTGGGCAGGCAGCCAGGAGAGTAGGGGTAAGTCATTGTAGATTTCATACATCCCAGTGGAACTTGGCACTTTGAAACAATCCCCCAAAGAGTCATGTAATTTGGGAAATATAAAAATTACCCTTTACCTATTCTTTATTTTTTTTGTGAATTTCATTGCTAGTTTTTTTTTAAAGATTTTATTCATTTATTTGAGAGAGAAAGGGAGAGAGAGAGAGAGAGAGAGAGAGAGAGAGAGAGAGAGAGAGAAACAGACTCCTTGCTGAGCTGAGAGCCCGACATGGGGCTTGATCCCAGGACCCTGAGATCATGACCTAAGCCAAAGGCAGACGTACAACCAACTGAGCCACCCAGGCACCCCTTCATTGCTAGTTTTTTTTTTTTTTTTAAGTATTATGGATAAATCTACTCTCTCTTTTGTCACCTAAAAGTGAGTGGGGTCTTATCTTTCATATTTGGGTAACCACTTTTCTCCTGCCTACAACTATTCCTGTGAGGATAGTGGAAAAAAAATAGATTTGAGGTCACATAGGCTTGAGTTCACATAGGCTAGAGTTCAAGTTTTGTTTTTATTGCAGCATTAGTTCTAGTCTGTTCAGAAGCAGATGCCAGGACAGGATTAGATGTTCAGAGATTTATTGGGAGAAGGAGCTGGGGCAGGTGGAGAAGAGCTGACTTTCAGATCAGAGGCAGGTCTGACACCTGGAGAAAGAGGGAAGGAAGGTTGTGTGGGAAGTCTTGAACTGCAGCGTTGAAAGAAAAGCTTGGCTAGGTTTTGGGGAGTCTTCAAGCTAAAGGTGGCCATTGGAGGACTCCTGTGTCTTGCTGGAATGGCTCCTTGTTATTCCATACGTCTTACCCCCACCATGCTCAGCTGTTGGCCAGGAAATGTTCTTGTAGCAGGAGATATGAGTGGCTCTCATCCATGGCCACCACAGCCTCTGAAAACATATTCTGTTTTTATAGTCCCATGGATACAATATGATGCGAATAACAGTTGGGATGCTCTACCTTCCCCTACTTAAGGATGGCTGTGAATGATTTCTGCCTAGAACTTATATTAGGGTAGAGTGACCAAGAGATTAAAAATAGCTGGTGTAAATTGATCTCAGTAGCCACTGCTTTGGTTCTTAACTAAAATTTCTGAATTTGATTTCCAAACTTTCCCTTCAGTTCTTACATTATTCCCCAACTTCCTGCTTGAATTAGATGTGTTATTTTTAGTGCTTGAAACCAAAGAATCTTCACTTGTCTACTAACTATAATTTTGGGTGTTAACCTAATTTTTTTGGTTCTACTTATTAAATGTAGAAATTGGACAGGTTAAATAAGAGAATATGTAAAACATTTGGTATATGGGAGGTACCCAACAATTTTTTCCACTTCAAAATTGATTTCATATTTTAATGACATAAATCTCTGAGACTTGAGTTTGAATAAAATTAATATTAAATTTTATTAAAATTAATAAATAGGTTGTAAATGTTAACTTTATTACAAATATTACACCACCACTATTTATTAAATGTTAACTATGTATGAAGTAAAATTCCACAAAGGATACTCAAGACATGGTTCCCAGTCAGAGGGAAATAACTACTTTCTCAAAAATCTTAACTTGCTATTGTCTAAAATAAAATTCAAAATACTTCTCTTGTCATTTAAGGCCACTTGACATCTGACCCTGTCTTTCCTTTCTAACCTTATTTCATTCCCCAGCACATTCCCAGATGGAACCCACCTTGCCCTTATTGTGTCAGAGATTTACTCATGACATTCCAACTACCCCCTTTGCCTTCTGCCACTTGTCCTGCACTCCAGGGTTATCCTGTGACAATCCCACCTGTGCTCATAGCTGACCTCAGATCAGATGTCCTCTACACAAAGGCTTCTGTAGCCTAAACCAGCCCTAGTGCTTTCTGATTTCCTCTTCTGTCCTTCCTGGCACATTTTCTTTTGCTCATAGGAGTTTCTTTCTCTCCTTTATGTGTGTCCACACTTGTAGGGCTTTTGTCTCACTACTCTGTATTTCCTTCAGAGTTCCCAACATAGTGTTTGTGACGTAAGTGCTCCCCAAGTGATAACTCAGATCACATGAAAGGAGGGAATATGGGAGGAAGACAGTGTGATGATAGGGAACAGGCAATAAGTTGGTCAGCACTCTGAGAGGGGTAGAGAGGAAAAACTCTTTTTAAATTTTATCTTGAAATATTTTTCAAACTGAGAGAAATGTTGTAACTGCAGTACAAAGAACTCTTGCATACATTTCACCCCAGTTTTTACCAATTGCTAATATTTTGCCACATTTGTTTTATCATTTCTCATTTTCTCTCTATATCTATATCTTTAGATATATATCTATATATATCTATTTTTATCAGAATTTATTTTTTATTTTTATTTAAATTCAATTAACATATAATGTATTACTATCTATATATTATTTTATGAACCATTTGAGAATAAGTTGCAGAAATCCTGTCACTTGCCCCTGAATTCATTAATGTGTAATTACTATGAATAAAGACATTTTCTTACACAGTGACAGTACAGTGATCAAAATCAGGAAATAAAACATCAATACAAGATTAATCTGTAATTGAAATTTCTCCAATTGTCCCAATATCTGTATCTCTTTGTTGGTGTTGCTGTTCAGGATCCAACCCAGGATCATTATGTTAGTTTTCATGACAGATAAAGTTTTCAGGACAAAATGTCATTTTTTGGTTCAAGTTCTGTTCAAATTCAAGATGCATGTTTTTGCTCATAGCAAATTATAACAAAGCAGAGTCTTATGCCCTTCTCATGTAAGGATGCTGTTTCCTGTTGCTTTTTATTTGCAGACCCATCAGAGGCTCTGCCAGGATTGAGTGCTCCCCCTCTTGATGGTGGGGAAGGCTTCCAGAGAGATGAGATGGTGGTATCTGCTTGCCATTGTTCACATTTGCCAGAGATTGGCAAGGAGGCCAACTCCTCTGAGACCCACCACAGCAAGGAACACTCACTCTGAAGTGATTTTTGTGAAGTAATATTATTGATGTTAATTATTAATCATATTTAAGATTCTAAATTAACACAACACAATCATCCTTGTTTAACAATTATCCATGTCTTACAATCAGAGAAACACCAAATATCAGCCTTTTACTTACAAAAGTGTGAATACTAATTTTAACATTTAATGAGTTGAAAGGCAAATTTCTCCAACATTACTGACTGGAGATGTTAAAGGAAAAAACAAAACAAAACAAAACCATGTCTTTTGCCCCTTTGGTGTGCCAAAAACTTTTGTTTGAAAGCCCCGAGGTTTGTTCTTATTTAAAATAGTTCACTTTCAGGAAAGTAGCTGACCTTGTTTGGCTCCCACCTGCAATCTTTGTTAGAGAAGACTTTTTTGTTAGGGAACTTTTACTATGATAGACCTATCAACTTCCAGCTCTTTTTCCTGGATTACCCATTTTCTCTTCCATAGTTAAGACCGAGTTCAGTAGCCACCTCCTCCATGAAGTCCACTGACATTTTACCAGGCGTTTGTCCCTCCATGACCTCCAGCATATGCTCAGTGTTATACCAAGTGACCCACTGTGTTGTAAAGTCTGTTTCTGCTCCTGAAGATCATAAATGAATTTCATCTTTTCTTCTCCATACCCAGCAAGGTTCTTGACAAACAGATGATGACCAAATGAATGAATCCTTGACAGCTCTCAAACTGATCTTCTAAGAATCCCTAAATACTCATCACTTAATTTTGGAAGCTGCTAGTTCTAATTCTCCGTGCTTCCCTTCTCTCTGATGTCCTTTGGTTATTTTACTTTTCGTGTGGGTGAAATTGATCTGCAGCTTTGTTGCAGTCAAGAAAGCTTTCAGTTGCAAAGCCCATGCAGTGGTTTAGGGGGGATTATTCCATTTGAGGCCTATTAGCGGAAACCTGGAGGGGTCTGTGAATTCATCTAGTCACTTCTACTTCTCTTTGACTGATGGGTATTTTTCTCATTCTCAAAGACCTCCGGGGACAGCAGTTTTGTATAGTCCTGGATAGAAACCTTTACAGTGGCAGAGTGATGAAGCATGTGTGACAATTTAGAAACATAAAAATGGGTGTTATCAGATGCCCCAGCATAGAATACTTATCTAAGTCTGTCAGGGATGGGGCTGAAAACAAGCTAGCCACACTAGAGTGGTATCAGTGCAAACTTACCTGGTCTCACAGGTATGCTCTCTGGCTCCACCGTCCTTTCCTTCCACCTTGTTAATTCTGTGGGTCTGACGTAACCCAGACCATTGGCCCTTTCTGTACTTGTAAATCTCTTTTGCTATTAAGCTGGAGTCTCATTTTACACCGTCTCTGGTTTTACTTTTGCTCTATCCCCTAGGACCCTGGAATTCTATCCATATCTAATCTCAGCCTCTGTGCACAAGCCCCTGTATATCTTACTAGCGCTGTAATGGCTAGCATATAAGATGTGGCTTAAAAAAGCCAGAGTTACCCATTTGCCATTAGATCATAGTCTTGGCATCTTAGATAATGATGAATCCTATATTCTAGCAGGTAAATTCAGTAATGTGTCACCTACTCATTTTAAGTGCTAATAAAAGAAATGAGTGCATCTCTCGTAACTATCACAGTGGTGGGAGTTGTAAGAAAAAAAGACCAGATGCATTTTGCTTTGTTTCTTAGTAACCACTATCATCGTTGCTCTCTAGCTGTGTCTAGTGATGTTCCTCTCTTGCTGCTAGGCCAGGTCTATTCTTCGCACAGCACATGTGGGCTGCACCGGCAATTTGTGTCCTAGGAGGTTTCAGTTTACAAAAATAGGCAAAACCTGACTTTTCACAGTCACTTCCTATGTAATCAAAATGGCATATTTTTAAGTTAGAAAAGGATGAGTTTATGGTAAGGGGAATAAAAGTCTCTTCAAAGAGACTGAATTTATACTCTTGAACCATTGCCATATATAATAAAAGGTTTACTATCACTTGAAAGTCCGTTTGAATGTTGGCTATAACTAGATAGTGCAGATTGGATAGATTATGCCTCAGGTTCTTTTCCTTTGGAGAGCATATTGACTTTTTTTTTTTATCTTAGTGGAGTGAATGGAAGAATTTTGGCAGAAGTTTTTTTTTTTTTTTTTAATGTAGTTAGGAATATGCATCACTTCCTCTGGAAGGGTGGGAGACTCTTTTTTTTTTTTTCAATCTTGTTTTGACCTCAGGTACAATACATCTAAAGCATATACATTTGACTTCCTATGCCTGATGCTTTCTTTGTTGTAAATTTTCAATTGGTTCCTGATTCTATTGCTAAGACACAGTAGTTCTAACTCCCTGGAAGTTCCAGGAATGACAGACTGTTTGAAGTTAATAAAGAAGTTAGTGCTTGTTAACATACTGCTCACCTGGGACTAGTTTAGACTAGAGCAGTGCCTTCTACCTTCAGTAAAAAAGATTGGTGACAAATTGCTTCTGTGAGTTGCTCAGAACCATTGGGGAGAAACTAGAAGTTGACACTGAGAACAACTTTAGGAGAAAGTCTGCTGCCTCTAGAGGGAAAGAAAAAAATCTCACTATAGGCAAAAATTCCTGCATGATGTTTTGAAGTAATTGAAGTGGAAGGGCTTTTTGCTTGAATTATTCATCTAACTGCCTCAATTTTCCACCTGGTATGCCAGTTGAGACCTTTAATATGAGTAAATACCTGGTTTTAGAAATGATTGAAATAACTAAAGTGCAGGGAGCCATGAAGATAATATTTTTTTTCTTTTGAGTTTATTTAGCATATGTTTGTGGTCTACATGTACAGTAGGAAGTGATGGTCATAATTCTATCCTCAAGAAGTAGCAGCTTAACTAGGGATTCTGGTATATGAATGTGCTAGTGAACCTTTCCAGGGCAAAACCAGGTGGTAGTTTTCTGTAGGTCTGCAGATTTTTTTATATTCTTCCATGCAAAAGGGGAAGGCTAATTCCCCCCACCCCCGCCATATGATTATGAATGTAAGCTACACTGGTGGGTCACTTCTATCGACTAGAATGTGGTGAATGTGATGTCCTAGTGTAGGTCACAAAAAGGATACAGCAGAGAAATGGAACTCAGCTTTGTTAGGTTAAAAGTTCTTAATGTTTAACCCAAATTGCATTCTCATTGAACAGATAACTCTTATATTTAAGTTTTATGTAACCCAGTTGAGTCATGCTAGACTATAAAAATTTGGTCAGTCCAGAGCTTGGGATTGGTGAAAATGACAACTTATATTAGGCTTGGCTAGGGTTCTAGCTAGCAAGTAATGAAAATGATACACACAAGATCAAAGATACATGCTTCTATAAGTGGAGTGGCTTTTCAGTACTCCTTTGTCCCTCATGGAGATATTTTGTATGAAGTTCAGAGATCTCAGCAATCTTCAAGGAGGGAGGAATATGTCAGGTCAGAGGAGCTCATGGATTCATAGTTCTTTTCTACAGTACAATTAAATTATTTAAGTTATATAAGTTATATAATATATGACTTATTAAGTCATATAATATATCTTAGCCCAGGTTCCCCAGAAAGCAGAGCTGGAGGCAAAGGCTTATGTGCTCTTACGTTATCAATGCGTGCAATACCATCGAGCACGTATGAGGGACAAGGAGAAAAAGGGAATGAAAGAGCCATTTGATGTATCAAGTGTGATAATTATTCAATCTCAATGGAACCATCTTCCAAGACGCCATGTAAATGGCTGCTTCTTGGGATTGTCCATTGGGGGAGGATGGAAACCTCTCTCCATCTCCCTAGATCAAAGTTTTGCTTCATGGGACATTTATTCCCTTGGGACTTATAGGTTACATGTGGGTGCTAGTGAATCCCACATTGTGTCATACCTCTAGCAATGGTGAAGCCCTGGGACAGGAGGTGAGGATGGGAGACACAGACATGAGATGAAATCCTGATAGATTGTAAGCCCCATCAAATTGGCAAAAGTCTGTGAAGAATGGTCCACTGGCTGCTAGGTCAAAAGTACTGGTGACAAGTGACCCAAGAAGATCAGTGAGAGGTGTCTGATATACAATGCTTACAACCTACCACATCCCTCATCACATTCTTTGCTGGGCCACTGGACACATTGAGATTTCAGAGTAGGAGTCAAGCAACAGACTTGCATACTGGTTACTTTAAAAGAATGCTTTGTCAACCACTTGTGTCAGAATCATCTGAAGGGAGGGGATGCCTGTTAAAAAGCAGATTTCTAGGTCCCATCTCAGATCTACTAATTCAAAATCTCCTGGAGTGGGAACCAGGATGGGCTTATTTAACAATCAGCCCAGGCAATTCTTAAGCCTACCAAACTTTAAGAACCACCAAGAAAACGTAGGATGTCAGATCCTATTAGAGTTAACTTTATTGAATCTTGCTCCACATGTTCAAAAACAGTGTGTATCAGAGTAGACTATGAAGTAATTTCCACATAAAGCAATTTATCTACCAGGCTCCATTTATTTCAAGAATCCTGACAAGCTATTACCATTTCAATTCATTGACTATATTTTACTTAAAATGAAAGTACTGAAGCTGCTTTTGATACTTGAGTACATTTAACAACATTTACAACAATAGCTCTTATAAAAACACTCTTGTTGTCACTCATTATTTTTATGAATTTTCCTGGAGCCATGAAGTTAGTTGGACAGGACCAGCTCTCTGTGGTCTTGGGGCTCTATTCCCTGGACATTGCCCAGCAGGCTGAAGCAGAGCTGCTCAGGGAGAAAACTGTTAGGCAGCTTCATAGGTTTGAACTAAGGGTGCAAAGAGACCTTGAATTAAATCCCTAGACTCCTAAATTTATGAGGACATATGGTCAGCTAATCCACTGTTTTTTTTTTGTTTTTAATTTGGAGACTTATAGCGACTCTCACACTACCCTACACAGGGAGACAGTCGATTCCTTTAGGCAGTTTGGATATTTACAGAAAGGGTGACCCATAACTTTCCTCACTAGTGTTTGTCAGCCTCAGAATCAGTAATTGAAGTGATTCCTTTGATCTACCCTGGATTTCTTTTCCTGGAATTCAAACCCAGCAAAAGCCAGCAGGGGAAAAAAAAAGGGATGGTGTGCTGTGAACTTCATCGGAACTCATTTTGATTTTAGTAACTATACATACTAAGTTATTTGTAATAACAAGTATATCCATGATATGAAAATAGTTACTAAGTTAATTGTAGTAACAAGTATATCCATGATATTACAATTAACTTAGTAACTATTTTCATAACAAGTATATCCATGATATGAAAATAGTTTAGAGTTAAAAGGTCAATAAGGAAAGGAGTGTGTGCGTAAGAAAGCATGCAGGCAGAAATCATGGAGGAATGTTATTAGGCATGTTTGTTGAAGAACACTGCTCCATGGACGGAGCTACCCAGAGCCAGACCTAAGATCACTGGTGGCATCACTGACTGCTAAGACATCCCGGAATCAAAGGGCACAATGGATAGATAGCTGGCCAGACCTTCTAATAAGACCTAGGTGAGATATCTGCTCTAGTCCAACATCAGGATTGCCCACGAAAATCAGTGCTAATCTAGTACAGATGCTATTCCTGTTTTTAGTAACAAGAACTCAGAAAAGAGGAACTTACCTAAGGCAGTCCAAAAATCCATTGAGTACAGCGAATCAAGCCTACAATTTGTTTACTAACACACAGTAATTTTGGATTAGGGTGTGTATACATGTGTACTGGTGAAATTTTGTGTTTAGGAAACTTATAAAAATAGGAATTTTGCCTCTTTTGCCTGTTTGTCTTAGATTTCAAATTTTTGAGGTCTCACGTTATGAAAACCTTTAAACTGTTATATCAGACCTAGTTTGTGTGCCCCCTTAGATCCTCATTGCTCCCCATCCCCCAGGTCCTTAGTTACCTGCTCAGTGGAAAGCCCCTCATCTCCTTCCACCCCTGGCTGTCTCAGTCCTTCCTCCATCCCATTGGTGAGGGCTGGCCTCTGCCATGGCAGGAGCTTGCCTTGGTAGGAGCTGCATCAATCTGGTGTTCAGCCAACAGACCTTGCGAGGCCTGGCCCTCTCACTACTCCTGACTCATGTGAAGCACCCACCATGTCATATGGGACCTGGATTTTCTTGTGGCTAGTCTAGTGGGTAAACATCTTAGAAGTGTGAGGGAAAATATAAATAAATAAAAATATAAATTCATCTCCCTTTCTTCCTCTGGTGGACTCTTCTGAGGTGGGGTGGTTTCACAAGGCCTGTCTGGAAGTCATGCCACATGACCAAGCAACTGGCTCTGTTTTCTGGTGAAGCTGTGGCTCAATCAGGGATACCCCACTGATTCTTTCCCTTTAATCTTGCTGTCCTGGAATTGCCCTTTCCCATAAAGCCTTGGCATATAAATTTTGCCACAGGCTATGTTTTCTAGGGGAGGTAATTGAAGCAAGAGTGGACCTATAAAGCTGACCCTCAGGACTGATTATGAAGTAGAATTGCCTATCTGGATGACATGATACTTTATGTGGAAAAAAACAAAAGACTCCACCCCAAAATTGCTAGAACTCATACAGGAATTCAGCAAAGTGGCAGGATATAAAATCAATGCACTGAAATCAGTTCCATTTCTATGCACTAACAATGAGATAGAAAAGAGAAATTAAGGAATCGATCCCATTTACAATTGCACCAAAAACCATAAGATACCTAGGAATAAACCTAACCAAAGAGGTAAAAGATCTGTACTCTAAAAACTACAGAACACTTATGGAAGAAATCAAAGAAGACACAGAGAAATGAAAAAAAACATCCCATGCTCATGGATTGGAAGAATAAATATTGTTAAAATGTCTATGCTACCTAGAGCCATCTACACATTCAATGCAATCCCTATCAAAATACCACCACCATTTTTCACAGCGCTGGAACAAATAATCCTAAAATTTGTATGGAACCAGAAAAGACCCCAAATAGCCAGAGGAATATTGAAAAAGAAAACCAAAGCTGGTGGCATCACAATTCCAGACTTGAAGTTTTATTACAAAGTGTAATCACCAAGACAGTATGGTACTGGCATAAAAACAGACACATAGATCAATGGAACAGAATAGAGAGCCCAGAAATGGACCCTCAACTCTATGGTCAAATAATCTTTGACAAAGCAGGGAAGAGGGTCCCATGGAAAAAAGACAGTCTCTTCAACAAATGGTGTTGGGAAAACTGGACAGCCACATGCAGAAGAATGAAACTGGACCATTTTCTTACACCATACACAATAGACTCAAAATGAATGAAAGACCTAAATGTGAGACAGGAATCCGTCAAGACACAGGCAGCAACCTCTTTGACCTCAGCTGCAGCAACTTCTTGCTAGACATGTCTCCAAAGGCAAGGGAAACAAAGCCTGGGACTTCATCAAGATAAAAGGTTCTGCACAGCAAAGGAAACAGTCAATAAAACTAAATGACGACCTATGGAATGGGAGAAGATATTTGCAAATGACATGTCAGATATAGGGCTAGTATCCAAGATCTATAAAGAACTTATCAAACTCAACACACAAAAACCAAATAATCCAGTCAATAAATGGGGAGAAGACTTGAACAGACATTTCTCCAAAGAAGACATACACATTCATACACACAATGGAATATTACTCAGCCATCAGAAAGGATGAATTCTTACCATTTACATTGATGTGGATGGAACTGGAGGCTATTATGCTGAGTGTAATAAGTCAATCAGAGCAAGACAATTACCATAGGTTTCACTCATGTGGAATATAAGAAACAGCACAGAGGGTCATAGGGGAAGGGAGGGAAAATGGAATGGAAAGGAATCAGAGAGGGAGACAAACTACGAGAGACTCTTAACTATAGGAAACAAATTGAGGGTTGCAGGAGGGGCATTAGGGGTGGGATGGGGTAATTGGGTGATGGGCATCAAGGAGGGCATGTGATGTGTTGAGCACTAGGTGTTATATGCATGCAACTGATGAAATATTGAACTCCATCTGAAAGTAAAGATGTACTATATGTTGGCTAATTGAATTTAAATAAAAATAAAAACTTATCAGTGCTAAGAGACAAAAAAAAAAAAAATTGCCTGCCTGTCTGTCTGGAAGCCATCTGAGCTCCATTGCTGGCAGTAAGTAGACTGTTAATAACCCTGGCATGCAGCAGCATCCTGAGTTAGATTTTTATTGCTGTTGTGACAAATTACCATAATCTTAGTGGCTTAACACAACACAAATGTATTGATTTCTTTTCTTGAAGTCTGTTAGAAGTCCAGCACAGGACTCACTGGGCTAAAATCAAGGTGTCAGTAGGTCCATGTTCCTTCTGGAGGGTCTAGGAAGAATCCCATTTCCTTACATTTTCCAGATTCTAGAAGCTGCCTGAATTCCTTGGCTTGAGGACCTTTCCTCTATATTCAAAGGCCAGCCACACAGCATCTCTCTGACCCTTCTTCCCTCATCATATCTCTTTGTCTAACCCAGATAGGAAATGTTGTGTTTTTAAGGAGTCATGTGATCAAGATTGGGTCCACCTGATAACCCAGGATAATCTCGCCATCTCAACATACTTAACTTTGATCACAGCTGCAAAATCTCTTATTAATATATAAAGTAACATTCACAGTTTCTGGGATTGGGATATAGACATCTTTGGGGGGGCATTATTCTGCTTAACACACATCTCAATTACTAAAATTTTCACTTGTGGTTTATTGTGAAGTGCAGTTAGAAGACGTATTGCTGATGCACTTGGTTGTTATGGGAGAAAGAAAATTTATAAGGATTGTGGCATGGGGTATCTTGTTTTGATGGCATTGGTTTGTAAACAGAATCATAGACACATTTAAGTCATGTTCTGCAAGTCAGTGTGTTCCTAAAGCTGCTTTAAAGCAGCTACCATAAAGACTGTGCTGAAAATCAACCTCTGGATTTAATTTTAAGGGTGGTAGAATTATAAGACATTATATGCACCACCTCAACAGGTCTACCTATGTCAATGTTAGGACCCTGATAGGAAAAGTTGGGGATTTTGAGGCAAGCAATAAGTAATTTTAAATTCCCAATTGCTCAGGATCCTTATTTGGCAGAAGCAGCTCCTTCTCCCTTTCCAAAGGAACCCCTCCTCCCCGGCTCCCGCAATAGCCTGGGTACCATGCAAAGCCTCAGGTGAGCCTGTACTCAGGAGTACAACTCCTAGCCTCTCTCATGGCCTTTAGGCCAATAACCAGATTCAGGTCTCTGCTCAGCCTGAATGGGGAAATATAGGTCTGGCTTCAGGAAGAAATGGTCCTCACAAAGGAATTTCAGAATCTGGCAAGAGAACCTAGAGGAACTAGGGGAACACTTGAAGGGGCAGATCTTGAGAATGTTAGTCCTGGGAGGAGAGGAATGTAGGACTAGATAAGGGAGAATCTATTGACAGAGGGGCACCATAACTCAGGACTCAGGGTTCCAAAAGGACACCTGGTGCTTGTCTCCATAGCTCGCTGGAAGGGCCCCTGGATGCCTGAACTAGGCATTAGATTCATTAGATTCCAGTAATGTGCCATGGTTTTCTTGACTTAGAAACTGGTCTCTTTGAGGTTTTGAGAATGGATGTACTTGAGAAGCTACTGTGTGACTCTGTCCCGCATTATGCTTTACATCTCTGCTTATTTAAGTTTATATTGGTTTCTGGATTAGTGAATTTGAGACATGGGGCAAAGCAGAGCTTCATTTAATTGCTGACTTATTTATTCAACAAATACTCTCTGAAAATCTACGATATGTCCATCAATACATAAAGGCGCCGATGACACAAAGAAGATCCTTTGCCTCAAGGGTCCTTTGCTTCAAGGAGTAATTAATCTAGTATGGAAGACCTGTATCTGGTGAGAAAAACCATCTATTCTCAAGGTCATGCCACTGTACATCCTTCAGACATGTGTGTTATGGCATATGAATTTCAGTGTCATGATCCTATAATTGCTGCTTTTTTGACATGACCAAATAATATGGTCTTATGCTAGATACAGAGATAAGCACACATACTTGAATGGGCTTAAAAAAAAAAAAAAAAACTTCATCTGAAGCTTTTGATTTGAAAAAAAGATTCAAGGGGAAAAAAATACAGACTCAGATACTTATTTCTTAAATATATTTGTGTGATTTATCTTTTGAGATTGTTTTTTGGAGGTTACTGAATTGTTTTTTAAGAGTAACTAGAAAAGCACACACCATTTTGGTGAATTTCTAATTTAAATAGATGTAAACTTAGAGGGATATGCTTCAGGCAAAAATCTCATTAATTTTTCATACTTTCCATTTTGAAATTAATAAAAAGGTTTATGAATGAGGGACAAAAGAGGAAAGATGAATTTCTGCCTTATTTCATTTCATCTGCCACTCAGACATAATTTTTTAAGCAAGGAGAACCACTTAATTTTTGATAGTTTAAGTTCCTAACATAATAGGTAGTTTTACTGGTCCATCAACTTCATCATTTTTTTTTCCCAGTCTTTCATGACTTGCAGCTCTAAGTACCACAGTGATAGCTGAGTAAGTAAGGTGATTAATCTGTAAAATATACCCTCATTTTGATGATTTTTATTACAATTAAAATTTTGGAGTATTATTAAGATCAATGTCAACAAAACTGTTTTGGAACAATTCATGAAAACTATTATGGCAGATAAAGGGTAATCAATGAATATTTGCATGACTATTGCAGAAAAGCAAATTTATGGGGAAAAGCAGCCATTTCCTTTACTAAACAATTTCATTCTATTCCTTTGCATGAGGGGAATGCTTGCTGATTGATTCTACATAATTAAATAGAGAACTATAGTGGAAGTGCTGAATTCTGGCATCTGTTTCTTGATGTACTTTGGTTTTGTTTTGGCACATAATATTAAGAACTTACCACTTTTTTCTGTTATAAAAATGGTATGTTGGGCGCCTGGGTGGCTCAGATGGTTAAGTGTCTGCCTTCGGCTCAGGTCATGATCCCAGGGTCCTGGGATCGAGTCCCGCATCGGGCTCCCTGCTCCTTGGGAGCCTGCTTCTCCCTCTGCCTCTCTCTCTCTCTCTCTCTCTGTCTCTCATGAATAAATAAATAAAATCTTTAAAAAAAAAATGGTATGTTATATATTCACATGGAGGGGGGTAGGGGGATGGGTTAGCCCGGTGATGGACTTACCTCAGTAGCGTACGATCAGGAAAAGGTATTATTTTCCCCCCAGGTCCTTCAAACTGCTACTTCTTCCTTCTCTTTGACATTATTGCTGGCATTCTTCTTAGTTTTTTTATTCTCTCTCTTCCTCTCACCATATTGGCTGTGGTGAAATCATTTATGGCACTGACATTAGCAAATGCTATACAAATCCAGGTCTTGCCTTGCTTCCTCTGCTCCCACAATTGTTGCTTCAGACAACCTGGTTCTGAGCCATTCAGTGCATGACATTCCCTTAGTCCCAGGGGTTGGTTCATAGGTTGTCGAATCAATGTGATACTTATTTACTAGGAGCTTCGAGGACATAGGAAATCTCTCTCTGTCTGTCTCTCTTTTGTGGATGATGAAGAATATGGATATCAAGACTGAACTTGCTGCCATCATTGTGTTGTACTGGGAAGCCATCCTGAAGAAGTTCACACATGAGATAACAATAAAGAGAAATGCAAAGATATTGAGCTGGAGTCCTGAACAAATCCTGTGCCAGCTTTGAACTTCAATTATGTGAGCCAATAAATCTTGTTCAATGTGTGAGCCAGTTTGAGTTGTAGCTACTGAAAACATCCTAAGTGGCTCACGAGTGGTTTTTGGAGATGATAATTGGAGACTCTGCTCATTTCCTCTTGCTGAACTGTCCTGAGCTCAGTAGAATCACATGCTTTGTGGAATTCCAGAGTTATTTTATGGAAATGAAGACAATTTCAGAAGAAATTCACAGACATTGGAGGAGTATGTATTTACATTAAGTTTCTGCAATAGTCTTTCAAATGCAAGCCTCAGGACATGATGAATTCTTTGGCTTAGTTTGGAGGGGACTTGATTATACTGAGGGATAATTAAGACTTCCCAGATGATATAGAATCTCTGTCATGCTAAAAGTCAGTAACTTATTCCAGAACTGTTATGAAAGATATATAGCTAAAGTTTGGTTAACATTTGCTTCTACCTAACTTTATGAAAATATATTCTTTTTTTCCATGAAAGTGTTCAATACGAGTTGAGATACAAGTTAAGAGCTGCTATCTGAGATAAATCCTGAGTCCAAATTTAGACATATGTGTATTGAATAGATCTCAACCGTTTTGAGACCAGTTTATTTCTGTTAGATCTACTAGTTTTATAGACTTGATCAATATTATGCACTTTGAATGAATAAAGTTGATAAAACTTCTGGTGTATGTTGCTTTTGTATTCATGCTTTAATTCATCCATCACCATTATTATCATTAAAAAATTCTTGGAGCTGCAGATATATGGTTTTCTCATTAGGTGGCCCATTGTTAAAAACTCTTGAATGTTCCTACATTAAAATGTTTGTTTGTTTGTATGTGAATGTGTAACTCAAATATGCTTCTCTGTTACTTTTACTCACTGGTCCCAGTTAATTTCTCTTCAAAGTATTTAAGATAGCTATCATGTCACCATCTCTCAGCCCTTCTGAGTTTCTTTTCCCTGCTAAAGATTCCCAATTTTTGTAGCTTACCACTTTTATCACATACATTTGGGCTCTGTCCAACCTGGTGAGGTCCTTCTTAAAAAGAATGTCTTAGGGGCACTTGGGTGCTGTCAGTTAAGCATCGGACTCTTGATTTTGGCTCAGGTCATGATCTCAGGGTCCTGGGATTGAGCCCTGTGTCAGGCTCCACACTCAGCAGGGAGTCTGCTTGAGGATTCTCTCTCTCCCTCTGTCCCTCCCCATGCTCTCTCTCTCTCTCAAATCTTTTTAAAGAAAGAATGTCTTAATCATAAGAGACTGAAGAAGTAGGCAATGATAGAATCATCGCTGATAAATTACTGGGCAGAACTAATAAGAATTCTGTGGCTATGTGGGTATTTTCCTACTCCTGTAATCGGAAATATTATGTGGAAAGTTATAACCAAGTCTGTTCATGGAATAATTTTTAAGAAATATTCCTTAGAGGGCACCTGGGTGGCTCATTCGTTAAGCATCTGCCTTCAGTTCAGGTCATGGTCCCAGGGTCCTGGGATTGAGCCCCACATAGGGCTCCCTGCTCAGCGGGAAGCCTGCTTCTCCCTCTCCCACTCCTCCTGCTTGTGTTCCCTCTCTCGCTGTGTCTCTCTCTGTCAAATAAATAAATAAAATCTTAAAAAAATTCCTTAGGAAGAAAGAGCTGAGTTTTGTTATGTTACTTCTCATCATAATTAGAAAAAAAAAAAACTTCATTTTTTTCAAATTATTCTTAGAATTTGCATTTGTTTTTGAGTTGAAATTCCTAAATGGTGTTATCTGTTGATTTTTCAAACACCTGTGTTACAAGACTTTCCTTCAATCAGGGTCATTTGTTGAGTCAGAGTATTCTTTTAAAAAGGCTACAGCAAAGAGCAAGTGTTTGCCATTCAAATTTTGCTCTTTCTTGCCCTTTCTAGGTAATCCTTGATCATGCGTGAGGAGTTCAGTTTCTGGCCAAAAAACCCATGTGTGATTTTTTTCAGGCCAGACCATAGGCAATTACAAAGGCTTTATCTAGCAGGCTTTGTGAAGGAAAATTACCCTTCATGATGGTAAATTTTATGTGTCAGTCTGACTGGACCATGAGATGCCCAGATATCAGATTAAACATAATTTCTGGGTATGTCAGCAAAGATGTTTCCAGAAGAGATAAGCATTTGAATAGGTGGAGTGAATAAAGTAGATGGCCTTCCCCACGTGGGTGGGCAACATCCAATCCCTTGAGGGCCTGAATGAAACACTGAGGCAGAGGAAGGTTGAATTCTCACTCTGCTTGATTGGTTGGGTTCTGACATCAATCTTTACCTGCCTTGGGTGCTCCTGGTTGGACTTCAGACTTGGACTGGGATCTATTCCATGGGTTCTCCAGCTTTCAGGCCTCCAACCTACACCACTGGCCTACCTGGGACTCCAGCTCACAGATGGCAGACTATTCAGCCTCCATAATCACATGAGCTGATACCTTATAATAAATCTCTTTATGTAAATAAATGTAAACATGCACACTTTTTTTTTTTTTTTTTTGGCCCGTATTCCTGTGTAGTGAACATATCCATTCTGTTCTGTTTCTCTGGAGAACGCTGAGGTATGTCTAATTTGACGGTAAATGCTTTTGCTGATGGGAACCATGTTGTCAGGAGCCATCTCGGCCAAGCAGGAGGAAGCCGAACTGTCTGGGTAGTAAATTAAAAACAATGAGCCAAAATGAAATAAGAGGGAAGGCTTTAATCTTACTGTGATAGTAAAAGCAAGAGGCCAACCTGGAGAGAGCAGCCAACTCTCCCATTCCATTTCCCCCCACAGAACAGTGCATATCCATCTGCACACACACTTGGTGTACAACCAGTGCATTGCAGTCTGTGAAGGGGGTCATGGTCAGGACTCAGGGTCTCCTGGCCAGCCATGCTCTTGTGCATTCCTGCATTCCTAGGCCAGCACTTGCATTTGGAAGTCTTATTGGGAAACCTTGAAGATACTTTCCCACACTCAGATTCAGTACCCTGTTCTTCTCAACTTCCAGTCCTCCCCTGTCCCCTGACCTTCAGGTCCATTAAACTGCAGCAGCCTTTTGTTCTGGGCTCCCCAGGCAGTGAGATAACCCCACCCCACATCTGTGCTGATTGACCTATCTCTTCAACTAGTGCACTGTTCTGTGGGGGGAAAATGGAACGGGAGAGTTGGCTGCTCTCTCCAGGTTGGCCTCTTGCTTTTACCATTACAGTAAGATTAAAGCCTTTCCTCTTATTTCATTTCGGCTCATTGTTTTTAATTTACTACCCAGACAGTTCGGCTTCCTCCTGCTTGGCTGAGATGGCTCCTGACAACATGGTTCCCATCAGCAAAAGCATTTACCGTAAAATTGGACATACCTCAGGTAATAATAATTAGAAAAGCCAACATTTACCAAACACTGTGTACCAGCCACCATGCCAAGCCCTTCATATATGTGATTAATTGCAGTGTTCCTCTAAGTGTGGTCCTCGGACTGGTGATGATCAATAAAAGCTTGTTACCAGTTTAACATGAGAGAAGTACAGGAACTGGGTATTTGTGTTGAGCAATTTGTATTTGTCATTGCTATATGGTCGATATTTTCATTGTATTTTTAAGAATATCAGTCCACACAAGATTGAAAATTTTAGAAATATGTTCTTTCACCCCAGATGGATGGAGAAGCACTGTGCTATCTCATTTAATCCTTATAATGATCTTTCGAAATAGATACTACTATTACCCTTCATTTACTGATGAGTAATCCAAGGCATATTTACTGATGGTGAAGTAATTTGCTTGGAATCATAAATGTGCTAAGGATGGCAATGCCAAGAGGTGTGTCAAAAGACAGGTGCACAGCTGCTGGGCTTAACACTTGTTCTAGGGCTAGGTTCACCTTTCTTTTGATCAGTGATGTCTTGTGCCACCATATATGTTTTAACAAGGACCCCAAGGAGCCACTTGGGTAGAATATCTGTAATTGTGTTTGTCCCAGCAAATTCAGGCTATACATCCTCCCACAGACCTATCACCTTCATCACACAATTAAATGATACTCTATGCTGTTTGGAGAAAAAGAAGATTTGAGTCTTCACAGAAAACCGGCCACATGGTCTGATATCTCCTTGTGTTGGGTAGAGTGTTTTCCGAAATTCAATTCTTGTTCGAAGCAGCGCTCACCCAAAGCAATTTGCCATGTCTGTGGCACCAATTTCCAGATACATAATCCCATTTATTTCCTGCTCTGAGATTCTGTCTTTGCATCACCACAGCTATGTCTGTTTCCTGGAGTCATCTCATGCATGGAAATAAAACTATGTGAATCCAAGTACTTCCCAACCCTACTAAAACATAAATGCCTGCATGCGAAGAGTTAAGCTGGGTCAAATCCCTCTCATGTTTTCTTATCCCGGATTCCTCAGGCAAAAAGGTAGATCAGGAAATCCCCCCTCTTCTCCCCAAAGCTTCATGAGAAATCCTTAGTATGGAGACGAAGGATGATTACAACGTATTACTTTTGCAGAAGAGTAAGAAATAGAGCTCACTGGAGCTAATTGTCAGAAAGGCCAGTAATGGTTGTAAGTGGTTGACTCAGGGGAGTGGGCCTTGGTATGGTGGGGCAAGTATGAAATTCCTGCTTTTTACTATTCAGATGCTCCCCAACTTACGATGGCTCAATTTAGGATTTTTTGATTTTATGGTGGTGTGAAAGCAATATTCATTCAGTAGAGATTGTACTTTGAATTTTGAAAATTTTGATCTTTTCTCGGGCTAGCGATATGCCATGCGACCTCTCTCGGGGTGCTGGGCAGTGGCAGCTCCCAGTCAGCCCCACCATCACCAGGGTGAACCACTGATACACTTACAACTCTTCTGCACCCATGCAACAATTCTTCTGGTCGCTTTCAGGACAGCACTCAATCAGTTACATGAGATATTCAACACGTTAGTATAACATAGGCTTTGTGTCAGATGATTTTGCCCAAATGTAGGCTAATGTCAGTGTTCTGAGCACGTTTAAGTTAGGCTAGGCTAAGCTATGATGTTTGGTAGGTTAGGTGTATAAACGTATTTTCGACTTCTGACAGCTTCAATTTACAATGGGTTTATCGGGATGTAACCCTGTTGTAAGTCCAGGAAGATCTGGACACTCTTCTCTATTTGACTTTTTTTTAACCATGTGCTCACGTTGCTTTGAGCAATTAAAGACATATCCTAGCCGAGGTTTTCTGTCACACCCGTCAGCCCATTCCTGAATCTGGCTGCAAAGCAGTGGAGTTTCCTGTAAGTTCCTAATTTGCTTCTGCTAAAGGCATCTTGACCCAAGCTTAGCTTTTTTCCCCCCTCATTCTGCCTTAAAGGCTTTCAAAATCGTAGCAGCTCTCTTGGTCCATGCACAGGAGCAACTAGAAAGTGGGGAGGCATACAGACCCCTAGGACAGTCTTTGAAAGAAGGGGTTTGGGGCCTGCGGCTCGAACGTCAGCCTCCCACTCTTCAGGATGACAATTCTGGGAGGAATCTGAACACTTGCCAGAGGTCCCCAACAAAACAGAGCCTCCCTTGCCTATAGAGGCAGTCTGGATAACATACCGTTAACTTGAGTTTTTCACTTTCTCTCTCATAACCCACCCCCCAACATCCCCACCCCATTTCTGCTTCCTGGGATCACCTCCCAAATAAACTACCCACACCAAGGCCTTGTCTCAGGCTTGGCTGTTAGTAGAAACCTAACTATGACAGATCCTCAGGTAAAACTAGGACTGCTGAGATGAGATTTGCACTCAGTCTTCTGGACCCTGTTCTCCCATGGTGCTGTTAAATCGCCGATGGGCCCTGGGAGCTACGGCTGTGGGTGCAGTCATGCCTGAATGCAGATCAGGGAATGATTCCATTCTGAGCAATCAATTACACTATTACAGAAATGTACCATAGGGAAGGTTCATGGCTGTGGGAGGGGGCCAGAGATGCTATAAGGGAGACTGTAAATGACTTTCTGGGCAGCCAAAGAAATGTCATAGAAGAAAGGAGGAAGATAGAAATGAGAAGAGAAAAGAAATTGGCAACACACAGAGAAACGGAAATGCTGTCTCTCCCTTTCCTCCTGTCAAGGAGGCTAAGAGGTGTGAGCAGCAGATTGCAAAATAATTCAGGGAGCCAAGGACACTGCCAACTTGCTTTAGATGTTGGAACTGTCTCTTGATTTTTGGAAGCCTGGGGAAGATGACCAAATAGAGACGCTGCTTGCTTCTGCCATGTAGGTGGGTTGAAGAAAATCCACCAACTGAAATTTTGGCAGGTCTGGGAATTCTGCAACTGGGGTGCCTGCTGGATTTCTAGTCTCCAGTTTGGCTCTTAGCTGGCAGTGAACAGCCACCGGCTTCCATCAGTCCTTGCAGTACTGCACCCACCCTCTTTTCTGTAAGCGACCTTGGTTCTTGTTATTTGCAATCACATGTCCTGGCCGTTTCGGGGCCTCTCCCCACCAGACTTGAGTGTACCCGGGATCCCCTACCCCACTCATGCACTCTCATTTGGTCCCATATGTGTGGCTTGGGGGGTGTTCCCTTCCTCAGTCTGGAACCTGAGGGCCCCTCTTGACTGAAGCTTCCTCTCTCTTTTGTTTGCCAGCTGATTACATTTCCTTGTTTGTTCTGCACACTTTTTTTTTTTTAAGATTTTATTTATTTATTTGACAGAGAGATAGCGAGAGCAGTAACACAAGTAGGGGGAATGGGAGAGGGAGAAGCAGGCTTCTTGCCGAGCAGGGAGCCCGATGTGGGACTTGATCCCAGGACCCGGGATCATGACCTGAGCCGAAGGCAGACGCTTAACGACTGAGCCACCCAGGCGCCCTGTTCTGCACATTCTTATACAGCCCTCCGTACATCTAACAGATCTTCATGTGTGATGACATCGGTTAAGTGGAACAGCAATAATAATCCCCCAGCTCATAGATGCCAAAACCACCACTAGGAAGTAAGCTGTGATCCATTACTAATAATTCGAGTGCCCACCTTAGAGGGAAGAGCGATTACTCTGAGACGCCCAAGACCTGCTTGGGGTGTGGGTACCCACAGCCAGTGCCGTGCATCGCAGCCCTCTAGGGCAGGCCCACGTCTCCCCACCTGGGCTGGCCTCCTTGCTGAAGGGAGACTTAGTGCGAGCTCCCTGGCTGGGGGCTCCACTCCTGGCCTCTCTCCCAGGGTCTCACGGATGCATCTCCAAAAGCAGTGTCTCAAAAACCGCTTGCTTTCTTGGGCTAGATACATTAAGCATCAAGAGTTGAAACAAATTCTGCTGTTCCTTTTATTTAAAAGGCAAAGAACCTGCTCATATTTCCGAATTCTGTCCTAAACCCCGGAACCACGAAACAGAAACATATGCTTATGCCTTATAATAACTGATAATGCTCCAAACGGGTGTAGACTCTTTTCTCCCCCTCTTAATTCTTAAATTTTTACAATAAAAACAATAACTGCTGTTTTAAAAAAAAATTAGAGCAGTACTGGAAAGAGGAGCATACTGTAAGGGTGAAGAAAATGCCGGGCCAATCTGCCTGGGTCGGTCGGACTCTTGTTATGACCTTGGGCTCTCTGAGGCTCCTGTTCCTCATCTGAAATGCAGATCGTTAATAGTACCCACCTCAGAGCTGTCCTGAGGAGGAAGTGAGTTAGTATTCATAAAGAGCAGTGCCTGGAACATTGTAAGCCACCTCTAAGAAATGTACTATATGAAATGAGATATTTTCTACATTTTCTATGTCTATAGGAACATATAACAAGTTACTTTTCTGTTTATATAAGTAAGTTTATAAAGTATAAATGGACCTGTTTCTTTCCCCCTTGACAGTGTGTCTTGGACATCTTCATTGTCAGGATTTAGAGATATACCTCATTCCTTTTGATGACTACATAGATACCATTGTATGGATGTGTGGAGTCATGTGGTTCCTAATGTTTCTGTCACGAACAACGCCATAATACATAGGTGTGTGCCTTTATTTCTGCACACTTAAACAAGTGAATTCATAGAAGTAAAACAAATTTTACCAGAGGTATTGACAAATTACCCTCCAGAAATTTTTACCAATTTATTCTTGGTTTGGACCCTTTTCGATTTAAATCTGAAAACTAAACACGGATTCTTGGCTGATGGGAATGAATTGGGAATGCAGAGAAATGTCTGTGGCCACACTGGGCAGAATGTTTGGCAACACATGGACTGAGAGAAATTTAGGCCTTGGGCTTTTAAATAGGAGTTTACCTTAAGTCTGAACCCAGATTTAAGAATATACATACACAGGGCACCTGGGTGGCTCAGTCGTTAAGCGACTGCCTTTGGCTCAGGTCGTGATCCCAGGGTCCTGGGATCGAGTCCTGCATCGGGCTCCCTGCTCTGCGGGGAGCCTGCTTCTCCCTCTCCCACTCCCCCTGCTTGTGTTCCCTCTCTCGCTGTGTCTCTCTCTGTCAAATAAATAAATAAAATCTTAAAAAAAAAAAAAAAAGAATATACATACACGACTGGCATTGACAGTACCTACCTCTGAGCTCAGAACAACTCTGGATTCATCAATGTGCTAACAACAATGGACACATAGAGCACTGCCTTGGTCTACATATGTGTTCTAGCATCCACCATTAATAGACAAGCTTGTGTATCAAGTAAGGAGAAAGTAAATTTCTTTGTAATGACACCCTAACTGCAAAAGGAGATTGTAAAATGTGCAAATGGGCACAGGGTCTTCTAGAATACCGGATGTTGGAGAAGGAAGGCAGGAGGCCTGCAGGGTGAAGAGCTTACTGGCCTCCATATCTGGCCCTGCCTGGGTGCTTATTTTTCCTCTAAGGATCACATCTGTCTCTCTCTTCACACTTGTGTGCTTTTTTCATGATGCCAGTGAATTTCCTCTGCCATCTTGCCAGGCTTAAAGACAGAGCTTGGGATATCCATTACATAGTGAAGCAAGCTTTACTGCTGTGAAATTTCTGAGTCGGAAAAATTCATTTAATTGGAATGATAAATCTTTATTGCTCATTTATTTAATCTTCAAAAGGCATGAATTAGGTTAAAATATTTGAATACTGAAAAAATACAAAAAAGAGAACAAATATTAGCCATAATCCCTCCACTTATACATTATATACAATTAAAAGTGAAGCTCACTCTGACCACATTTTTCTCCCCCCCCACCCCTTCCACTCCAACTGCTAATAGTTTAAGGTACCTTTTGGAATTTTGAATCTTTAAAATACTTCATATTAAAGAGAGAAAAACATAGGCTCTCTATGTCTCCCCACGGAGCAGCCTGCAGCTCATCTAATGTTCCAGCACCTTTAAGAGAGAAAGGAGAAGAAGAGAGGGAGGAGGAAGAGAGAAAGGACAGGGAGGCAGCAGGAGGAGGAAAATGAGATAGGAGAGGTCAGAAACACTTGGAGGCCAGGCGCCAGTCTTCCTCCTCGGGGGTGACTGACTAGAGTCCCAGAACATCATGTTCATTTAATCCTGCCTCCCTGTTTACAGTTGTGTTTTCCAGCTCTTAGGTCTTGATGCTTCCTGGAGAAGAGAATGCTGTTACTTTATCAATAAAGATCATGAAAATGATCAGAGTAACCACAGCGGTAATTTCTTGAGCATCTGCTCCATGCCAGCTATTAAAAATGCATTACCTCCTTTAATTCCCACACAAATCCCATTGTTATCCCTATTTTGCAGATGGTGAAACTGAGGTCAGGGAAGTAAAGCATTGCCCAGTGTTACACTGCAAACTAACAGAGTTTAGACTTCTAGCCCCCACAGTTGGACTCCAGAACACACATTCTACCTGCTGTGTAATAATCCTGCAGCAGAGCTGGGCTACCTTTAATGACTCTACAGAAAAGGATTTCCTAACACTATCCTGGAAACCACTGGTAAACAGCATTCCACATTTTCATGAAACCCACCTAGCCTTAATCAGGAAGGTTTCCTACATGATCTTTCCTCCCCGTAAGTGATTTCTAGAAGATGGGAATAGTTCTTACCCATCTTAGACTGATGGACTTTGTAGACTCCGTGGCCTAAAAATAATGGGCCAGGAAAATTTCCAAAATGATGCCCACAGAGAAAGAAGTACCAGACAGAAAGCAGAGCCACTAAAAAGGGAAGTTAACAGATGATTCAGAAGTGGCAATGTCATTGACCGGGGCCTTAAAGTTGGCCTCTAGGAAGCTAAATAAAAGGTTTTGGCAATCAGGAAGTAATAGAATACAAACGGTATTTGTAATTCTTGGCATTGATGAACATTATGACAAGGCCAGCTTGGGAAAAATGCTTAAATTGAACCAACAAATCTAAATGTCAGGCCCAGGCAGGCTGGGAGGAAGGGTTTGGAGTGTGACTCTTGGCTGGGGCAAAGTCAGGCGAGCAGAGCTTTCTACAGACTCTGTGTGGATAAATAGGGGAGGACGTAATTTAGCTTGTATGTGGGGCCAGTGGGCTGATAGGGTGGTAAGAAGTGACGCTCAGATGGCAGCCTGCTGGGGGAGTGGCTGTCTCTAGGGGGCCATGTTCCCTTCCCTGGTGCAGATGTCCCCCTCTGATGCTTGCTGCCACTGCCCAGCACTGGATCTGAGGGCAAGCCCAGAGGTAGATGTGTGCAGCCAACATGAAAGGCACCGCTGTTCACTGGGCTGATGGACTTGCAGGCATGTTGCTCTGGAGGAAATAATTCCCAAGAGATTTGAGAACTCAAACTGATTAAGGGGAACAGGGAAATAATATTGGCTAAAAGTACTAGGTCCTAGATACTGTGCTTGGACCTTCATATACATTATTCTGTTTAAGTCTCTCAACAAACAGAAGACGGAGGTAAACTAATTTGAACAGGTGTTAAACCTGCAAAGAGGTTGTCAGATGGACAAAGAGAAGGAAGCACAGAGCTCTCCCTGACGGTGGGGACAGGGGCTGGTGGATGGACTTTGGGGTGATCCATGGCCTCGTGAATCTCTGTCAAATTCCAGATGTTGCTTAGACTTCAGGGTTGTAGGATAGAGTATAGAAATGAGAGCAGGTGGAGGTAAGTGAAGAGGTAAGCTAGTGGTCAGGTAGGGTGGTCTGAGAGTCACTAGAACAAATGAGAGTCTGTACTGCAAGAGCATGGGCTCTGGAGCCCCACAGGCTCTACCACTCACTCAGTATGGGACCTCAGGTGAGTCACCCAACTCCTCGGTGCCTCAATTTGCTCATCTATAAAATGGGGCTTATAATTGAATTCCTTTATAAGGTCATTGTGAGAATTGAAATGAGTTAATGTAGGTTAAACACTTGAATGTTTGGAATGTAATAAGCCTGGGTAAGTGTTAATTTTCATTAGTAATTATTACCAAAAAGAGACGAAAAAGACCACCGATAATCAAAATAGCTAACATTTACTGAGCACTTACGGTGTGTTGAGTCTGTTGCTAATCACTTTACCTGCATCGGCACCTTTAATGTGCTCACTACCACTCGGCAGGTGGTAAGTATGCCCATATTACAGAGGGGGAGACAGAGACTTCAGGGGTTAAGTTCATTGGCTGAGGCCACATGGTGTACAAGTGGCAGAGTCAGGTCCATGCTTGTAAGAGCTTGGAGGGAATGTAAGGAAGGCAGCCTGTGAATGTGTGAGCAGCCATCTTTATCTTCACTAATTGTACATTTGGAAGGGGACCAGGCCGGGGCACAAGTATTGGGTTCCAACTATTCCGAGGAACGTGAATAGTTTTGTTCCTTACTTGTCATCTCTTCATTTGCCATCATTTTCTGTTGAATGATAGTTTCCCTTATGTGTTCTGCAGTGATTCGCAGGCTGGGCTGCACCTTAAAGTCACCTGGGGAGCTCTTCCAGTGATTCCCAGGCTCACTCCAGACCAGTTATGAGGAAATCATGGGGGCGGGACCAGGCACCAGTACTTTTAAAATCTCCCCCGTTGCTGCCAATGTGCATCCCTCCCCTAAAGCTTCCTAATCTTAGAAACTCCTTTGAATCATCCAGGGAATTTTAAAGCAATGCCCAGGCCCCCCCTCTCTCTGAGACTGACTCCCTTGTTTCTGGGTTGCGGCTCAGGCACCATGTCATATAAAATATCCCCAGGTGGTGTGAATATGCACCCAGAGAGAAGAACCACTATCTCAAATGACAATTTGGGTAGCAACCCAGGAGAAAATACATGTCATTTTTTAGGAAAAAAAGAAAGGAGTTAGGAAAGTAAAATTGAGGACATACATATATATCAGCGATTTGTGTATTTGTGACTTTAATCTTGATGTCACATTCTATATCATTCTGTGGTAAAGCTCAGTAGTGAAGACTCCAACACATTGAAATTTATTAGAATGAAAAAGGTCATAAAATAAATAATATTGACATTTCCATAAGACATGATCGAAGGGGATTTTTGGGGGGATAGTGTAAGGGCTCCTGGGGCTTGTGCAAAATGATAAAGAAACAAGAAAACACTGAAGAAACAGGTTCCTTGCTCATGATCACACGCCATGTAACTTTCATGGCACTAAGAGCAACTGCCGTTCCTGTCACATCCTAATCTCACCTCTTTAAGTCTGCTGTAAAGTCTCTGTGGTGATCTTGGGGTGGGAGAGGCAATGGCAGATTCTAGGCATGGTAGTAAGGGTAGAACAGAGCCCACGCTTTAAGGTGAGAGGCAGGTGGGTTCTGGGGCTGGCATCATCTTCACTGGGCAAGTGCGAGCCTCCTTCTGTCCTCCCTGGCTGGTAACTAGCCTGAGTGTGAGGTAAGTTGTAAAGTGGGCAGTGAGCATTCCATATTCATTCTCCTTCCTGCATTCTTCCTACTCCCCTTCACCTACCAGAATATCTTGCTCTCCCAATCCTGTGCCCTGGGAGGTGGTACAGTGTCAGTGGAGGGCAGGTGGTCCTAAGCCCAATATGACCTTGCTTGCCATGTGACTTTTGGTTTCCCCATCTGTAAAATGGGGCCAGTAGCCCCTATTTCAAAGACTGTCATTAAGATTAGAGGAATGACATTTAAAGTGGCCCATAATAGGTGCTGTGTAAGTTTTACCTGCTCCAGGCTGGCATTCGGGGAGAAAGGCTTTGTGGGCCACACAGGTCTGTGTTGGTGATTGTCGAAATCTGGGCCAGCCAAGGGAGAAAAGTGTTAGGCTGGGAACTAAGCTGGAAACTGTGTCCCACCACTGACTTGTCCATCTCTCTGTCAAATGGGCAAGTGATTTTTGCTGGTTTCCATGGATGTATGGAAATTCATCTATATATCATTTCACGTAAAGATGAATTAGGAACTTAGAAAAGAAAGTGGAAGAAAAGTGCCCATTACATTTAAGTTAAAATAGCAGATCATTCAATTTCAATTGCCAATATTCCTGGCAAATAATAGACAAAGTAATTGTTTTGTTTACTTTACTAATTGAATGTACTGGGGAACGGATGAATGCACATTAAAAAAAAAAAACTCATTTGTAGGAATGTAGTTCCTGGTATTTGCATTGGTACGGTGCATCAGTGAAATAGGATTCAGGCTGTATTTAACCTTTCAAGAGATAGGAGGTATCCTGAAAATTAACTTATAAATCAGAGATTTAGAATTTTAAGGTCATTAAGGGAATTTCAAGATGGTGACCACAGAGCATCAAGCCACGTATGGGCTCTTCTAAGCATGGGGTCTGTGTGACCTCATGGGTCACATGTCAGTGAAGTTGGCTCTGTCCCTGGTTAAAGAAAATGGATGCCATGTCTTGGCTTTAGTTTCTCTTAGAACCTTTAATGTGTTTTGTGTCTGAATCTCCAAGAATATAGTGAGCAGGATTTCCTTAATTTTTAGTCTATTGAAATTTGGACACTTCTTGGAAGTCAGGGGTACTGCAGTGATTCTTTGGGATGTTCAAAGCTATTCTTGCTTCACTTTAAGACTCCCATCTATGTGTCTTACACACCCCAACGTTTAATACAAAGCTCCAATAACAATAGAAGGAGAGTGGAGGGTGGAAGGGGACTCCCTAAGGGGGGGTGGAGAGAAAGCCCAGCTCTGGGTTGATCTCTTTGTCCACTAAGGCAATTTTGGAGTTTGGGTCTCTGATGACTTGGGTGTAGACCAGAGAGAGTCTACCTGTACCACTCACTTTCTGCAGTTGAACGGTGGCTTTAGCTGGGCCTGGGTGTGGGTACACTTCAGATCTGCTCTATTCACTCTGTTCTCTGCAAGTCTCTGCAACCTCTTGATGGATCTTGTGGACAGGAAGGTAAAATGAGCTGAGTAACTGCTTGATCTGTCTCCCTGATGCCATGGCAGCCAGCTGTGTAGAGAGGGGGGTCTTGATTAAAAGTGAGAGGTAAGGAGCAGGAGTGCTTCCCTTGATGGTGTTTTTTTTTTTTTTTTTGAAGATTTTATTTATTTATTTGACAGAGAGAGACACAGCGAAAGAGGGAACACGAGCAGGGGGAGTGGGAGAGGGAGAAGCAGGCTTCCCCCCGAGGAGGGAGCCCAATGTGGGACTCGATCCCAGGACCCTGGGATCATGACCTGAGCCGAAGGCAGACGCTTAACGACTGAGCCACCCAGGCGCCCTTGATGGTGTTTTGATAGGTGTATATAGAAGCATCTTTCAAAAATATCCAGACTGAGAGGATTCATGGAGAACGTGGAAAACATTATAAGACAAGGTGTCTTACTTCTGCTTCTGTCTATCATTAGCAATCCTTTGACTTTATTTTTGGTTTTGAAGTAGAGTCTTCTAGTGTGGTAATGGTTCTCATTTTCTGGCCTTACTATATTCACTCCACGAAGAGAGGAAATACACCCTAATCCCAATGTATGCTCTTGGTCCTTTTAGAGGAATCTCTTTACAGAAGATAAATATGTAATAGAGTCTGTAATATGCTTTCTCAGTTGTATTTCCAATGGGACCTGCTTTGCTTCAAAATTCAGTTTATTGTTTTCTAGGGAATACACTGTCTTCTTTACAAAAATTTAAAAAATATAACTAAATATGATTTTAAGGAGAATGTACAGTTCTAAGATCTGAATAAAACGTAGAGCCCATATTCTTAAAATTTCTGAGTTATATGGGTTTTTAAAATTGGTAGTGTGACAAATTTTGGGGTGTCATATTCATTGCTATGGTTGCCAGGTGGAAGAAAATTAGTGGTGTGAGGGTCCTGGGATGCTGCTCAGCTTGTGTGAAACCAAATCTGGACATGTGTGACAAAACTGAATACTATTTCCTGATGAGTTCTCCCCTTCATCAGTACTTGTGTAAATATTTGTGTGTGGGAGGTGTTGCATCCCAGGCAAAGTAAAAGCAAATTCTAAATTATGACCCTCTGGAAGGTGACAGTTCACTCCTGGAGTCCTAAGGGATAAATCTCAAAGCTGATGCACTGGATATTAGGGAACCAGTCATACCACAGACTCCAATCAGCACTGTATCTTGTAACATTTCAGGAAGCAAGTCCTGGGAGGGGAGAGGGTGAGGGGTTGGGTGGTTCTTGCTAGGAGGCCAGCCCAACACTTCTGGGCAAATCACTCTCTCTCTCTCTCTCATGAACACTCATATGCACACACACACACATACACACAGGGCATAGTAATATCTAGAATCAGTCTAGATATCTAGATATCAGCTCTGCCTCTTAGATGAACCATATAGCTCATCCATATTTCACTTCACTTATTGGCCCATCTTTGTTTTTTTGTGCTTGGATAAATTTGAATGATATGACACATCCAGCAGAAATGAATTTAGGCCAGGCAACATTCAGTAAAGGGGTTGCTTGTCTGATATCTGCTCTGGACACCAGAGCTGTGACTGAATTTGTCATGAGAGACCATCCAATCCAGAAAAACTATGATGATCTGTTCCTGAAGTAGTTCTGTAACTTGGCACTTCAAAAACCAAGTATTTGGGCTCACCCCATGGAAGGAGAACTATATACATTTTACTACACAGCTAACATGTGCCTAAATACATATATATATATATATATATAGTAGACTATCTTATCAGAGATTAAAGCAAGTGCTTTGGTTCTTCCCCATAGAGAAGTGTCAGGGAGCACCTCAGCACCTTGGAGACTGAGTCATTGCTGAGGTTCTGGAGGACAGGATGTATTTACCTCCCCAAAAGAGGTGAACAAGCTGGAACTTGTGCTCATCCCTTTTATTTTATTTCCACCCCTGTGTGGATGGAAGAATAGGAAAGGCAAGGTTGTCATGGGGTCCCAAGCCGCCCCCATGCCCATGTCTCTGCACCTTCCCTTCTAGATCTGCAGCAGTGGTAGGAACCAAGGACCCTAGTCCCGCAGCTCAGATCTGGGAGGCACATGCCCAGGACTGGGGTTTGTGATTGCTCGGCCAGGTACATGCCCCTTGTGAGAGGCCATTCCCACGTGGGGGTGGGGTGGGGAGTGGGGCTTGGGTTTCCTACTTTGGGAATGGACCTGAGTGGGGTAGGCTGAGGGGAGGAAAAGGTAAGAGTGGCTATGAGAGAGTGCATACTGATGTAAATGTCCTGTTTTTGTTGTTGTTGTTTGTTTTTTCCTTCTAGAAACTAATGAAAGTCCTCTCTAATATGTACGGTCAGAGAATTGTATCTGATTTGGGCTGGACTTTACCTGAGGTGTCTGAGTTCCCTAGGTTCTCTTCCACAAGCTGCACCCTTCTTTTTTCAAGCCCATCTACATGGGGTGTGGTTTTTCAGAGTCAGGACACACAACTCAGCCTTTGCAGTAGTACTTGCTTTGGGTTTTCCTTAAGTATCTTGTGTATCATATGCATTGCTACAGATGCATTTTCTTTACTTGTTTTTTTCTCTCAGAAACACATTAAAAAGAAGCTGGCTCTTTGCTTTACTTTTCATCTGTTTCCCTGGAACAGTTTCTTGTTTGTTTGATATTGCAGCTTTGCTCTCCAAACCTAGATTTTCTCTGCTCTGTAACTCTGTTGTCTGACAGGTTGCAAAGGCAATGGGGTTGTAGACCTCTTTTGGCCATGAAGAGTCCCTTCTGATTGGCATTGGAGCTGAAAAGAGAGTCCCCCACTGGGTGCAACTATATAAGCCGTTTTGTGTCACCCATTAAGCAGTTTGGTGGGAGTTAAACTGCTGTGTTTAACCATGTGTGCTCATTGTGCTGTGGGAGACACTTAAAAAGTCTTGAACAAAAGCAAGTTCCGAGCTAGTGGGAGATAGTATCATTGCATTTGGTCACACGGGGGTTGCAGTTCTCTCATTTTCCAGTGACTTCAAATGCTGACCTAAGTGGAATTGAGTGAGAGAGTATGGCTCAGAAGCAAGATATCTTTTTTTTTTTTTTTTTTTTGCGTAACTTAGAAGACCTCAGGCACATGGGCAACTTTCTAGCTTTTTCCCTTGCCTTGCCATCCCCCCTGCCCAGTCTTTATTCCAGCCACTCTGAGCTAACTCCATCCAGCTTCCTGTCTCTGTCTCTGCTCACAAGGTTCCCTCTGTCTGAAACTCACACCCCCAGACTGGTTGGGGAATCCCTGGTCATCTGGCAAGACCTTGCTCAAGGGCTTAAAAGTCTTTCTTGACCTTTCCCCCTTCAAGTTGGCCCTGTGCGGTAGCATGTACGGATTACTAATACCTAATACCAGAAATGCTCCATCTCAATTGTTTATAGTTCACTTCCATAGACCATAGAATAGTGCGTTGGTGAAGAGCACAGCCCCGGAAGCCAGACTGCCTGGTGTGAGATCCTAGATCTGCCACTTAACTCTGTGTGGTGTTGGACAATGTCCTTACCTGCTCAGTGCCTCGGTTTCCCCATCTTTAACATGGGGATGATAATAGCACATTTACCTCACAGAATTGTGGGAAGGAGTAAATGAATTGATATAAGTAAAGCACCTGGGGTGGTGCCTGGCAAAGAGTGTGTGTTAAGTTGTTTGCAGTTAGAATTATTAATCTGGAAGTCCTTGGTGGGCAATAACACTAGCTCATTTGGTTTGGGCCCACAATAGTAGAAGCTGAAAATGTGAGTGGAATAAATGAATGACGAGAACACCTTCTTTCTGTCCCTGAGTTTAGTGTCATTTCAATTGTACATAAGTGCCTTGAGTCTGAAGATAGAAGGGCAGGAATGGTTCTGAGCAATGGAGTGTGAAGAGATAGGTGAGGTGAGAAACACTCACATTCACCACCTGTGAGCCAAACTGATCATCGGGACTCAGTCACAGTTTTGGCCCGCCGTCCCGGGTGGGCCTCTGGCTGAAGGATCAAGCTAACCACTTCCCTCTGCCATTTCCCATCTCTTTACCGAGTGGGACTTTTCCATGTCTATTCAGTAGTGCTGCCAGGTCAACTTGTCAGCTCTGATTTGTTCGTTTATTCCTTTAAAAGTGGCATGCCTGTTGGGTTGGCCCAAACCTGCACAGACGTGGCCTGGGCTCATGTGGCCCTGTCTTTATATCACAGCGTTGCCCTGATTGAGTTCCGAACATTTTCCTGTACAGTGAGGAAAATCCCCATCCAGCATGGGGAGGGCAGGAATAGAGGTGATAATTCCGGATGGTCCCGGTTTATTATTATTATTATTCCTTTTCCCTCTGAGCTAGAAAGAAGGTTACTGTCTTCTCAAGCAGAAGGAATGTAGGATCACAAGAATCTCTTAATTATGCCCCTATCTGCTACTTCTCATTCTATACTCCCATTTACCCAAGTTCATTTTTTTTACCCTTATCCTTTTGACCTTGTAAGTTCAGACTTTAAAAATCTGGCACCTACCCTATCTCTGTACTTGCTGTCCTACTTTAGGCCTCATTTTTTTTTTTTTAAAGATTTTTTCTCTACTTATTTATTTGACAGAGAGACAGCGAGAGCTGGAACACAAGCAGGGGGAGTGGGAGAGGGAGAAGCAGGCTTCCTGCTGAGCAAGGAGCCCCATGCGGGACTTGATCCCAGGACCCCGGGATCACGACCCGAGCCGAAGGCAGACACCTAACGACTGAGCCACCCAGGCACCCCGGCCTCACTATTTCTTGATGAGACTCCCCTCTAGGTCCCCAACCAGCTTCCTGTCCATCCCACTGTTGCCAGAACAGTATTTCTATAACATATAATCTTGGATTATATGACATGATAAGATGGTCCTAAAAATGTGTACTTTCTGAACTATGCCTCACCATTTTAAAAAAAGTAACTGTGTTGTATTGTATCTCCTATTATTTGAAGTGATTAAAATGTTCTTAATATAATATATACTGGAATGTAGGGTGAAGTGTTGACAAACCAAGGTATTGATGAGGATCCTGTGCTGGGACAGCCTGAGAAAGGTCCAGGGTGGAACATATGAAAATGAAATGTAACATGGAGATATGGATGACACATCAAGGAGGGAAAAAAGACATTCCAAAAGTAATAAATTAGTTACAGACGCATCGATTTGGGACTGTTGTCAATGTCCATACTTGACCGGAAGGAGGAACTGACCCATTGGAAATGTTTTGTTTCTAACAAAAGGAAGCAGTGATTTGGTGGGACAAGAGAGGGAGTTTTGATTATTTTCAGGGAAGAAGTCCCTACTGCAGAGATAAACGTGAGAGTTGGTAGCTTATAGGTATGCAAAGGTATTTATTTTTTTATTATTTTTTTAAATTTTATTTTATTATGTTAGTCACCTATAGGTGGTATTTAAAGCCATGGGTGAGTTCACTGAAGGAGGAGACAGATGTGGGAGAATTGAGGGCCACAACCAAGCCTGAGCCCTCAGCAAGGCTGGGAGCCCCTGGGACTGAGAAGGAGGGCCAGTGGAGGAGGGCCAGAGGTTGCAGAGTCCTGACGTGAAGAGGATAGAGAATTGCAAGGAGGAGAGAGGCCCTCACAGTCAAACACCGCAAAAGGGTTAGGAAAAACTAGAAATGACAAATGAACATTGATTTGGCAATGCAGAGGTCAGTCTGGCCAGAGCTTCGAGGGGCAGGCCTGACGACAGTGGGGTAAACAAAGGGTGGGAGAAGGTTATTAGAGACAGTGATCTTTTTTTTTTTTTTTAAAGATTTTATTTTATTTATTTGACAGAGAGAGACAATGAGAGAGGGAACACAAGCAAGGGGAGAGGGAGAAGCAGGCTTCCCGCTGAGCGGGGAGCTTGATGTGGGGCTCGATCCCAGGACCCTGGGATCATGACCTGAGCCGAAGGCAGACGCTTAACGACTGAGCCACCCAGGCGCCCCTAGAGACAGTGATCTTAATGACTCTTGCAAGCAGTTCTGCTTAGAAGAGTGGGGAAGTTGGGAGGAGAAGCGGGGTCAAGAGAACTGCCTTTGCGGGTAGGGGAAACGTGATTGGGAAATAGGAACATTGATACGTTTCTGTGCACTGATGGACGATTTAATGCAGTGTAATGGCTGCAGTTGAAGAAAAGCAACGGTGAATCTGGTCTTCCCCAGGTAGGGGTGAGGCAGGCCCCCGGGGCTGCTATGTGCAGAGAGCAGAACGGACTGTGTCCTGGTGGCCCCTGCTCCACCACAGCCCCTCCCGCCTGGGGCTCATCTTTAACAATGATGCTAAGGACCCATGGGTAGGGGGTTCAGTTATTTCCCCTGGAGCTGGTCACAGCAGACGATGGAAACAAGGTAACAAGACCTACCAGACGCTTTAGTAAATTACTGCGCGCTGTCCTAATAGCTCCTACTGAACTAGTGCCCCGTTGAGGCACTATCCTGGGTTTTGAATATACGTTGGTTTTCTTCCTTACAACAACTCTCTAAGGCAGGCACTTCTCGTCGTATATGAGAAAGCTGATGTGCAGACAGATGTGGTGACACCGCTGGTCAGCAGGGCTGCTATTCGAACCTGGCTTGTTTGACCCCAAGGTTTACAGTGTGCAGCTCTTCTCCACTAGTGATTCTGGTGACCAGGAATTGACTCAACCTTTCTTAGACTCTATTTTTATATTCAGCTTCTAACTCTTGAGGCAGGAAGTGCAGGAAGATTCCATCATTGCATAAACTGTATAAATTGAATACAGTAGTAATTGCTCATTTTATCTTCAACTTCGTTCTCTGAGACATTAAGAGCTACTCTTTATACCTGATACTCTGGAATGAGAAGGGGAAAGGCATTTATCCCATGCACGTTATTTATTCACGGTATATTCCTAGCTTATCACTTTTTTTTTTTTTAAGATTTTATTTATTTATTTGAGAGAGAGAAGGGTCAGAGGGAGAAGCAGACTCCCTGCCGAGCAGGGAGCCCGATGCGGGACTCGATCCCGGGACTCCAGGATCATGACCTGAGCCGAAGGCAGTCGCTTAACCAACTGAGCCACCCAGGCGCCCACCTAGCTTATCACTTTTGTCTTTTCCCCCTGCTCCCTGAAAAATCCTCACTTTTCATCTATCCTCAGGTGGCAAGCCTCCTGCTCCTTCTGTCCTCTTGTCTGACCTTCTCTGGACTCCCTTAGTACCATGATGCCATTCTTCTGCAGGACTTCACACAGGGTTCCTGTCATGAATACATTTTGGGCTTGGGATAAGGCAGGCAGAAATTTGTCTTTAGGTTCCATTCTGATTTCAGAGAACTTTGACTATAAAGATAAAGTCCAAGGCCTCAGCAGCCCATTGGACTGATGTCTTTAAACTCTAGTTGACAGCAAGTTTCAGATTCCTTTTGAGGGTTACAAGCTTAGAGCCCATCCTTTATGATTCATACTAGCATGTCCCTAGCTGGTTTTATGGAACACTGTTTGGGGTGGATGCGACAGGAATGCTGTATGAAGGTGGACTCAATGTCAATGCGTCTAGGAACTGCTGTGTATGCTCTTCCTCTCTTGAGGATTGATAATGTGTATTAATAGCTACGAAGTCACACAGAATGTCACAGTTTGGGTTTTCCTAGAAGCAGATGCTACAATAAGGATTCAAAGACAAGTCATTTATTTGGGAGATCTGGGGGGCAACAGGATAGAAGCGAGAAGGCAGTATGAGAATGGCAAGGAAGCCGGAAAAAGGTCTATAAATAGGTCAGCCATTGCTGTGTGTGACCAGAGCTTACACCTGAGGGGACACTCTGGGAGAGACCGTGTAAAGTGCAAGCCTCAGAATTGTCCCATCTGAGGGATGGAGGATCTGAGGTATTTATACATCATCTTCTGTCAGTCATCGTTGAGGGCTGCTCCCAACTGCTTGCACTTCCAGTCTGTCAAAGCAGCCTTTCAGGCTTTGGAGAAGTCCCTCAGGCAAAGAGATGCAGTGGCCATTGGAGGTCCATTTGAGGAATATAGGAGGAATATAGAGCATGGGCATTGCCTGCTATGCAGAAAAAAACCCTGTTTAGTTTAACCTAGAATTTTCAGAGTACTAATTGGGCATAAAATATTTGCTCCTTGGCAGGCTTATGCATGTGCTGTGGAACTACAGTTTGGGAAATGTAGGGGTAATAGGGTCACAAATGTAATGTAGTATACAAGAAGCCTAAGGGATATAAAACTGACACTTCTAGAACCCCTGGGTCCTCTCACCAGTTCACTTAGGACGTTCTGGATCTCCTGCATGTGTCACAAAGAGAAGCCAGAAACATTGCCTCAGGGTCAAACATGGCCACATTGCCGTGTTGCTCCCAGACCAGATGGGTGGGGCCTCAGGCGGGGCACCCTGGAGCTGGGCTGTCCCGGCGGTGTAGCTAATAGTCTCATATGACAAGTGAGCATTTGAAATATGGCTGTTACAACTCAGGAACTGATTTTTAGAATTTAATTATTTAAAATTTGAATCAAAATGCATACATGTGGCTAGTGGCTACCTTACTGGACAGCGCAATCCCAGAAGTATGCCACCTCTCCAGGATACACTTGAGAGGTATGCCCCATCCCTGCATTGATGCCCTCTGACTCCCTCTACCATCTAAAGATTTTTCTTTGCCAACTCTGGGTTCCATCTCAAGGGGTTTCCTATACTTTCTAGTTCTGATCTTCTCCCAGCTTCTCCAGCACCCTGCAGTGGTTGACCTTCCCAGCACCCAGCTCTTACAGCATGGCAGGCACCAACTTGCTCAGCCCCTTCTGGACAGTTTCATAGCTGAGTGCTGCCATCGAGGCATCTTTCAGGGAATGGCTTTACCACACGCCCCCATATGGCTTTGGAGTGAGGTCAAAAGTGAAGCACCTCTTCGTGAGCAGATTTCTTTGGTACCCCCATGGGGCATGTTTCCAGCAAATTCTACTCCTGCAGCACCTGAGCAACTTCTCCATCATCTAATGAGACCTCTCTAGGAGGTCTGGATCTCAGTCCTAGGGGAGAAGACCTCTTCCTTGGGTGCTCTCTCAGCCTTAAAAGGTAGAAGGTCTGTGCTATGGCTTCCTTGGGAGAGTGGGGACAACAGCTTTTACTTACTTAGAGAAATCTTCATGCCGGGAGTGGGAAGAACTTGTTTAGCTTATCCCAAAGGCTTGGTCTCTCAGCTGCCCAGAACCCCAGCTGCTAAGGAGGACTATAATCATGAATAATGATGGTGAAGACAATTATAACAATATCACAAATGATATTAATAATAGTAGTTGGGGCGCCTGGGTGGCTCAGTCGTTGAGCGCCTGCCTTCGGCTCGGGTCGTGATCCCGGGTTCTGGGGTCGAGCCCCGCATCGGGCTCCTTGCTCAGCGGGGAGCCTGCTTCTCCGTCTCCCACTCCCCCTGCTTGTGTTCCCTCTCTCACTGTGTCTCTCTCTGTCAAATAAATAAATAAAATCTTTAAAAAAAATAATAGTAGTTGTAAGAACATTCATCACTACTATCATTTATTGAGTAATTACTACTTCCCAGGTATTGTGCCCACTTCTTTATATATAAGCTCACTGAATCTTCACAAAACCGTGTGAGGTATTTTATAGATGTAAAAACTAAGGCATAACAAAGTAAAGTAATTAAGGTTAAACTCTGAGGCTAGAATTTGAATGCTAGTCGGTTGGACACCAAAGCCTACACTTGTAATCATATGCAATTGCAGTGTAGGCTATGAGTTGTCTACTCTCTCCTTCCTCCTTTCCTAATGGGGCAGGACCTGATTTGGTTCAGGTACCAGCCTTCCTCCATTTAGTCCTGTGAGTTAGGGGAATCAACTCCATCCCCAGCTCTGGGTGGATTCTACTTAGTCCGAGCCAAGAAGCATGTAAGTGGTTACTCTTGTCACCATAATGGATCTAAGTGGGGGCATGAGATCTAAGTAGGGCCAAACATGGCCTTGTATTCCATGACTGGGGGAGAGATTGTGTCTCTCTCTCTCCAGCAGGAAATAAAGAAGGCAGCCCATGGTTACCATTGCCATGGGTAGCCATCTTGTAACTATGAGGAAAGCTAACCTGGGGACATAGAAGACATCAGAGTCAAATGAATGAATGGTTAATAGGTACCCAGAACCAGAACTCTAATCATTTTGTGCCTGCAGCCCTATTCACTATCTACTGACTTTCTCTTATGTTATCTAATAAACTTATTTATTTAAATAGTAGAATCAGGGTTTCTACTACTTGCAGTTCAGCATATCCTAACTGATAGAACTATGCCTTTCCTCTGTAACTTGCAAAATGAAGTGCCCAATATCTGTAAGGGGCATTTGCTATTTTTTTTTAATTTAAACTTAATTTAGTTAACATATACTGCATTATTAGTTTCAGGGGTAGAATTTCGTGATTTCATCATTTGCATATAACACCCAGGGCTCATTACATCAAGCGCCCTCCTTAATGCCCATTACCCAGTTACCCCATTCCCCCACCCATCTCCCCTCTAGCAACCCTGTTTGTTCCTTATAGTTAAGAGTCTCTTATGGTTTGCCTCCCTATTTTTACCTTATTTGATTTTTCCTTCCCTTCCCCTATATTCATCTGTTTTGTTTCTTAAATTCCACATATGAGTGAAATTATATGGTATTTGTCTTTCTCTGATTGATGTATTTCACTTAGGATAATACTTCGATCCACATAGTTGCAAATGGCAAGATTTAAATTTTTTGAAGGCTGAATAATATTCCATGGTATATCTATACCACATCTTCTTTATCCATTCATTAGTCAGTGGACAGCTGGGCTCTTTTCATATTTTGGCTATTGTGGACATTGCTGCTATAAACTTTAGTGTGCATGTGAGGGGCATTTGCTATCTTAATTATGCAAAACATTTTCTTGTTTTCTTTTAAAAACAAATTTTTTTTAATCAATTAATTTGACAGAGACAGAGAGAAGGGGGAGCAGCAGAGGGAGAGGGAGAAGCAGGCTCTCTGCTGAGCAAGGAGTCCAATGCGGGACTCAATCCCAGGACCCTCGGATCATGACCTGAGCTGAAGGCAGACTCTTAATTGACTGAGCCACCCAGGCGCCCATTTTCTTGTTTTCTTTAACCTTTAAATATTTCTTAGCATCTTACAATGCTTTAAATATATACTTACATCCTTTAGTGGTTTTTAGAGCTGTGTTCTTGTTTTCCTCTTTTCACAAATAATTACTAACTTCTCTTATACCACCCAGTAAAGGACCCTAGTGATATCTCTTAGCCTGCATTTTGTCTCCCTCTGATTTTATCAATATTCTAACATGAAAGATCACAAAAGTCATCTTTTCAAAGAAAAGTAATGACAAGAATTGCGGGAGCCAAACACACCACCCATAGAAAAGGCTCTTTCTTACAATATGCACTAATGGCATGTTTCCAAGCACCAGGAGAGTTGAATGGAGATGAGTGGAGGAAGGTCAGTGGGACCAATAATACTTACAAAGAGGGGTTTGGGTAAGGCCAGGAGGTGGGAGGGAAGGTGGGACCCAGAAATGTAGCCAGGCCGTTATTCCACTGCTCTTAAGAATAGAGATTGAATAAAGATCATTAGTGCTCTACTCTTATGTTAGAAAGCCCTGCTGAGATGGAGAGCTTGAACTGCAGAGAAACAAGTTAGAAATAACTGCAGTCCTGTCTATGTATGCACCCAAGTGCTGTGTGCTGTAAAAGCCTGAGGTTTAGAACAGTGGCCTGGGAGGGTGAGTGGCTGTTTTTTTCGGGACCTAAGCAATGAAACTGGCATGAGTTATTAGGGATGCTAGGTCGTCACCAGATTCCATAGACTCTTCACAGTCTAAGCAAATTGCTGGGGGAGGCAGAATTATTCTACTTGGCATCAGACAGAGAAAGGGAAGAGTTGGACAGACAGAGTTGGAGATGCTTGATGATACTCAGATCTCAGACCTGTATTGTCACTTTTTCTATATGGTCGGCTTTGTACATGATCAGATCACCGCGCTTTGGAGTTTAATTTTAGAGCATCTAATTTCTTATCAGTATAAGAAGGAGAGACCTGAGTGGGCATGATTGCGTTAATTATATTTCTTCCCCAGAATGCAGGCACACTGTCAGTTGTCTTTTATCTCTGCATTAGCCTTTTCATTTTCTTCTTTATAGAAAACCAGAACTGCACTGTTCCCTGTTTATTTTTGTCAGAAGGGACAGCAGACACTGGCCGAGTAATTATGGTGAGTCACTGCTTTAAAAAGGGTTAAAATAAAAAGAAGGGATAGAAATGGGAGAAAGAAACTGGGTTTTATGTCTCAAATTTGCTAATTTCTTCTGTATGATAGTTGCATTAAATCCTTATTTCCTCTAAAAGCAATGTTATAAATTAGAACTCTGTTCCTGGAAACCAAGTTAATAATATGTAAATATTCAAAATATTGATCACAAAAGTAAAGAAAAATGTGTAACAGGGATAATATTTTGCAAATAATAACTGGAAGCATTTAAATATTTCTTTTAAACAAAAATACCCCTGTAGCCTTCTGTGTCTCTAGCACAACCAAGAGGTTTTGGAAATAGATGTGGACGGGGGAGAAATTCCCGGATTGATCTAGCAGATCAAGAACTAAGCTTGGAGGATGCAAATCCAAGGTCAGTCGTCTGCCTCTGAAGGCTAAGCCCTGTTTTCTTTTTTCTTTTTTTTTTAAATTTTTTATTGTTATGTTAATCACCATACATTATATCATTAGTTTTGGATGTAGTGTTCCATGATTCACTGTTTGTGCATAGCATCCAGTGCTCCATGCAGAACGTGCCCTCTTTAATACCCATCATCAGGCTAACCCATCCTCCCACCCCCCTCCCCTCTAGAACCCTCAGTTTGTTTCTCAGAGTCCATCGTCTCTCATGGTTCGTCTCCCCCTCTGATTCCCCCCTTCATTCTTCCCCTCCTACTATCTTCTTTTTTTTTTTCTTAACATATATTGCATTATTTGTTTCAGAGGTACAGATCTGTGATTCAACAGTCTTGCACAATTCACAGTGCTCACCATAGCACATACCCTCCCCAGTGTCTATCACCCAGACACCCCATCCCTCCCACCACCCCCCTACTCCAGCAATCCTCAGTTAGTTTCCTGAGATTAAGAATTCCTCATATCAGTGAGGTCATATGATACATGTCTTTCTCTGATTGACTTATTTCGCTCAGCATAACACCCTCCAGTTCCATCCATGTGGTTGCAAATGGCAAGATCTCATTACTTTTGATGGCTGCATAATATTCCATTGTATGTATATGTGTATGTATATGTATATATATATACACACACACACACCACATCTTCTTTATCCATTCACCTGTCGATGGACATCTTGGCTCTTTCCACAGTTTGGCTATTGTGGACATTGCTGCTATAAATATCGGGGTGCACATACCCCTTCGGATCCCTACATTTGTATCTTTGGGGTAAATACCCAGTAGTGCAATTGCTGGATCTTATGGTAGCTCTATTTTCAATTTTTTGAGGAACCTCTGTACTGTTTTCCAGAGTGGTTGCACCAGCTTGCATTCCCACCAACAGTGTAGGAGGGTTCCCCTTTCTCTGCATCTGCGCCAACATCTGTCATTTCCTGACTTGTTAATTTTAGCCATTCTGACTGGTGTGAGGTGGTATCTCATTGAGGTTTTAATTTGGATTTCCCTGATGCCGAGTGATGTTGAGCACTTTTTCATGTGTCTGTTGGCCGTTTGGATGTTTTCTTTGGAAAAACGTCTGTTCATGTCTTCTGCCCATTTCTTGATTGGATTCTTTGTTCTTTGGGTGTTGAGTTTGATAAGTTCTTCATAGATTTTGGATACTAGCCCTTTATCTGATATGTCATTTGCAAATATCTTCTCCCATTCTGTCGGTTATCTTTTGGTTTTGTTGACTATTTCTTTTGCTGTGCAAAAGCTTTTTATCTTGATGAAGTCCCAATAGTTCATTTTTGCCCTTGCTTCCCTTGCCTTTCGTGATGTTTCTAGGAAGAAGTTGCTGCGGCTGAGGTGGAAGAGGTTGCTGCCTGTGTTCTTTAGGATTTTGATGGACTCCTGTCTCACATTGAGGTCTTTCAACCATTTGGAGTCTATTTTGTATGTGTTGTAAGGATATGGTCCAGTTTCATTCTTCTGCATGTGGCTGTCTAATTTTCCCAACACCATTTGTTGAAGAGACTGTCTTTTTTCCATTGGACATTCTTTCCTGCTTTGTCAAAGATTAGTTGACCACAGAGTTGAGGGTCCATTTCTGGGCTCTCTATTCTGTTCCATTGATCTATGTGCCTGTTTTTGTGCCAGTACCATACTGTCTTGATGATGACAGCTTTGTAATAGAACTGGCAGTCCGAAATTGTGATGCCGCCAGCTTTGCTTTTCTTTTTCTTTTTCTTTTTTTTAAAGATTTTATTTATTTATTTGAGAGAGACAGAATGAGAGACAGAGAGCACGAGAGGGAAGAGGGCAGAGGGAGAAGCAGACCCCCTGCCGAGCAGGGAGCCTGATGCAGGACTCGATCCCGGGACTCCAGGATCATGACCTGAGCTGAAGGCAGTCGCTTAACCAACTGAGCCACCCAGGTGCCCTGCTTTTCTTTTTCAACATTCCTCTGGCTATTCGGGTCTTTTCTGGTTCCATACAAATTTTAGGATTATTTGTTCCATTTCTTTTTAAAAAGTGGATGGTATTTTGATGGGGATTGCATTGAATGTGTAGATTGCTCTAGGTAGCATTGACATCTTCACAATATTTGTTCTTCCAATCCATGAGCATGGAATGTTTTTCCATTTCTTTGTGTCTTCCTCAATTTCTTTCATGAGTATTTTATAGTTTTCTGAGTACAGATACTTTGCCTCTTTGGTTAGAGTTATTCCTAGGTATCTTCTGGTTTTGGGTGCAATTGTAAATGGGATCGACTCCTTCATTTCTCTTTCTTCTGTCTTGTTGTTGGTGTATAGGAATGCCACTGATTTGTGTGCATTGATTTTATATCCTGCCACTTTACTGAATTCCTGTATGAGTTCTAGCAGTTTTGGGGTGGAGTCTTTTGGGTTTTCCACATAAAGTATCATATCATCTGCAAAGAGTGAGAGTTTGACTTCTTCTTTGCCGATTTGGATGCCTTTGATTTCTTTTTGTTGTCTGATTGCTGTGGCTAGGACTTCTAATACTATGTTGAATAGCAGTGGTGATAGTGGACATCCCTGCTGTGTTCCTGACCTTAGGGGGAAAGCTCTCAGTTTTTCCCCATTGAGAATGATATTCGCTATAGGTTTTTCATAGATCTAAGCCCAGCTTTGCAATGGTAAAGGAAGGATATGAAGCAGAGAAAGTAAAAGAGAAACCCTACCCTTGTTGATTGCAGAGAGCAACAAGGAAGATGTGGAAGGAAGGACCAGTTCTCTGTGATCTGTGCAACAAGGAATTGTTGTTATCAAATATTGGTGAACATGCTTTCTTACAAACATTGTGTGTAGGCAGTGAGATCTGAATGCCTGATGAGTGGGGAAGGTTAGTGAAAGCTGTGGTGTTTGCAAGTTATTGTGGAAAGAGTTAGGATTATTATTTCCACATTTCACTTCTAATATTTTTTTTTGAATATCAGAAACACATACTCATTGTAAAAAGAAGGAACTTTTATCTCATCATCCGGAGCAATCACTGTTCTTGTGTTTTCTCCTGTAATTTCTTTAAAGGCAATCCCCAGAAGCCTCAGGAGTTTCTGAGAATGTCTACGAATTTAAAAAGAACTTTAAGAAGACAAACTAGGAGGGGCGCCTGGGTGGCTCAACAGTTGACCGTCTGCCTTCGGCTCAGGTCATGGTCCCAGGGTCCTGGGATCGAGCCCTGCATCGGGCTCCCTGCTCGGCGGGAAGCCTGCTTCTCCCTCTCCCACTCACCCTGCTTATGTTCTTTCTCTCGCTGTGTCTCTCTCTGTCAAATAAATAAATAAAATCTTAAAAGAAAAAAAAGACAAACTAGGAGATAAGAGAGTAAATAATGCATGAGATACTCAGAGATGAATCTTAGACTCTCAGAAATGCTGTTTGGAATAAATCTGAAGGAGTGGTTTGTTAAATTTTATCATCTTAATTTATATTATAATGAGAAATGGAGTGCAGATGACTTCCGGGTCCTCATTTTCTCCTACTCTTGTAAGACTGCTAGAAGAAATGACTCATTATAGAGAGAATTAATGAATGGGAACTAATGAGCAAGAGCCAGGGACAAGTAAAAATGACTGTAAATATATGAACACCTTTGGTCTTGACCGTAGTTGGAATCATGTTAGAAACACTCAGTGGATTACTTTTACTTAAGGTGTCTAATGGTCCTTGTCTAAAATGAATTTAATTGTTACTTTTCATTACATTTTTCCATGTTTCAGTGACCTGGACATTCCTTAGCGAGCTGCATGCAGGTTTGGAGAAGTTAAATTGCAGCTCAACAGGCGTTGACTTTAATAAGCTTTTAAGTTTTGTTTTGCATGAAATTGTTAATAGAATAGGGAAATGTGGTGACCAGTGGTTCTCAACCTTTACTAAGGAAAAGGTCTCTTCATGATGTAAAACGATGTGATAGACCACTCATATAATACTGGCTTTCTTTGCCTTGTCTATGTGAATATGGGTTAGTGTATTCTGTGGAATAATTACTTGACTTCAGGCCATAGGCTGGGCTTCAGCTACTTATTAGAGATGAGCAAGCATCTTGCAAAGAAGGACTCTTAGCGTAGAAAATCTCCTCCTACTCAGGAGTCCTCCCACTCCTGGAAACTTCTTTGAGTCCGGTTTTCTCAGGAATTTTATGAGCCTTCTTGTTTTGTCAGTTTGTCTTACTTCAGTCACTTGTGGCAGGCCTGAGCAGGAAACTATCTCTGCTGTATGGTTTTGTGATTCCTTCCTTTGTTCTATGGTAAATACCTACTTTGATCCAATAGATTAAGCCAATTGAGTGACATAAAAAGGAGCCTCAGGGCGCCTGGAGGGCTCAGTTGGTTAGGCATCCAATTCTTGATTTCGAATCAGGTCATGATCTCAGGGTCATGAGATGGAACCCTGTATCAGGCTCCACACTAGGCTCCATTAAGATTCTCTCTCTCCTTCTCCCTCTGTCCCTCTCTCCACCCCCTCCCCTTGTGTGTTGCCTTTCTAAAAAAAAAAAAAAAAACGCAAGAGAGAGACTCTTGACTGCCTATCTGCTGGTCCTATTTTTATTGTTACACGCAGGCCAAGTGCGTCACCCAGGTTGATGTTTGAGTGCAATAATTTAACTTCAATGGGATACTGCAGATTTCTCTACAATATTGAGAGAACTAGAAGTACGTTTTGAGTAGATACTACATTGTTGACGTTTCCTTTGATTTCTTTCGGGGTACAGATCCTGCAGCTTTCTGCCCTGTTTTAGCTAGGGATGCAACTGTTCCGGTTATTATTTTGTTCAGAAAGGAGAGAGGTGTTCTGTTGAGTCACTCCATTCAGTGCTGGCTGCAGAACATTTCTTGCACAGTTGGAAAAATAGTCTGTTGCTTTTATTGAAAGGATGATCTTTCCTTTGGCAGGAACAAAACCTGTATTCTATCTAGCAGAGAAACACTTATGTAGTCAGAAAGACAGTCACTTTTAGCTCTAAAAAATATACCAATTGAAAGCTAGTTTTGTGATGCAAATGTAGTGCCAATGACTAAGCTACTTTGAAGTGCAGAAGTCACAGAGTGGCTTGGCAGAGGCCTGGAGTCTCCCCCCTCCCCCCATAGTATTCTGAACAGATGCTGAAATCCTTACCTTTACTAGAGTTTTGAAGGTTGCCTTTCTTACACTGAACACACTCTCTTTGTCAAGAGAGTTTAGAAATACAGTACTGTAAAATTTAAGCCCCTCTGAAAATAAGCCACCAGGAGAGAAGTCAGCATAATGTTTCTGATTCTGGGTTTCGTTGCCGATTTAATCATTTATTCGCTCGGTGGACTTGAGCAAATTACTTCACTAAGCCTCAGTTTCCATATCTGTAAAGTGGAAAAGATAAGAGAATTTACCCCATAGAGTCATAGTGGAAATTAAATGAGATCTAGCACAGTGCCAGCATAGTGGTTCCAGTAATACCAGCTATTATTATTCTATTATGAATAAAATATCTAGCAGTAGCTGGTATTTTATACCCACTCTTAAGTCCTAACTTCTTACTCTTTTTTCATGGCTTTTTTTTTTTAATGCCATACCCTGCTAATGCCCCTCACTCAAAGACCACCAAGAACATTCCTGTAGTTGAACAAGTTGGATTTGCTACTCGTAGCAGAGAAGGAAAACACCATGGGAAATCATGGGTGTCTCAGTAAGAGGGTTTCAGAAGGAAACTTAGGAGGGTTTGGGCTTCCATTGATCACTTGGGGGAAGGTCTGAGGAAGCAGGAATTGCCTCTAGATTGGGTGCTGTTGGAAAGTGGGGCAGTTCTATGATTGGGTATCTCAGTGAATCTCATCTATAGGAAGGGGAAATGAATGAGGATAAAGTTGTACAGGGTAAAGAAGTAGCAGTCACTCATTTTGGCTAAGGGAGGGGAGGTGTTTGGTATTTTGTGGGTGGCACAGTGATCTGTTTTTGTCTGAGCTTTGCCAAACTCATGAAGTGGCCCGGCTTTGTCCCATTTTATCCTGGTCTCAGAGTAGCCTTGTCCAAGGCTGATATTCTGTGAGACTGTTTGTGAGAATCACATGGTCTAGCTGTGAGCACCAGGCCAGCTTCTCCATGTCAGGGGCTACTCCTCTTTCTTTCTCAACCATGATGACTAGAATTCTGAAGAAATACTCCAGTGATTTAAATGAATATCACCTCTCTCTCCCATGCAGAGTTGAATGAGATCCTAGCCAACTTTTCAGGAAAAAGTCATCACTCATTTATTCAGTCAATAGAGGTTTTTGTTTGGGATCTATGGGCATTGTTCTTTGTGCTGGGGCTCTGACAACAAGCAAAGGAAGACCACCTTATGTTCTAATCAGGGGACGTGGGCAAACAAGGAAACAAATGAAGAAACCAAATGTTCTCAGCTCTTGATAAGTGCTCTGAAGAAAGTAACCAGGGTTTGACAGAGAATAATGGAGGGTCTGTTATTCACAATGAGGACAAGTGTTACAGAGAGTCTGGTGGAGCTTTTATGGACTGGTTGAGGCTGTAATTCAGATTTCCTACATCACAGCCTGTGTTTAATTTCCTTAAATCATTTCCTTGAGTTATTTAAGTTTGCATCTCTTATGGTATATTTGCATGCACACATTTTTCTATAAGTGATATCAGTATTACTAATAGATATCAGACACAGGATTTTGTACTTATGCTAAGAATATTTGAAATACTTAGAAATCTCAAATCTGGTAGGGAAAAGTGTAGGGTAATGGAGAGTCTTTTGAAAATTTGCATTTGTAGATTGTGGGGTTTGTAATACACTGTTTTATTCCACAATGATGTGGCATGAGAAATTAGCCAATTCTGGAAGCTCTATTAAAGAGGAAATACAGTTTTTCAGTTACTTTACTTTATTCACATGGCAATACATTTTCAAGTCCACTAGTTTTTTCTGCCTTCTTGCAAATTAAATAACTTGGGCCTAATTTTTCAGTTTTTACTTTTACATTTTTCTTTGACTATTAATCAAATTGTGCCTTCTGATTGTGGCAATAACAATAAGAAAAAATAAAGACCATTCTTAAGAATACAAGTATTTTTAAAATTATAGATTTAAATTAAAAATTAACAGCACTTATTAAACTTTTAATTGCATTAATTTTGTATTTTACTTCAAAATAAAATGACCAGAGTTAGAATTTGAAATAGTATGAAAAATTCAGTAATGTGATCATCTCCTTCACATTTGCTTCTGAGATGGAAAATTCTTTTTTTTTTTTTTTAGCAAGCCTTCATTTGTCTTACCACCTCAAGCATTTACTCAATTACAGTTGACCCTTGAACAACATAGGTTTTGAACTATGTAGGTCCACTTATATGCAGATTTTTTTGGGATAAAGTGCAGTACTGTAAATGTATTTTTCTTATGATTTTCTTAATAATATTTTCTCTTTATTGTTAACAATACAGTATATACTATATGTAACAAAGTGTGTTTACTGTTTATGTTATCACTAAGTCTTCTTGTCAACAGTAGGCTATCAGCAGTTAGGTTTTGGGGGAGTCAGAAATTATACATTGATTTTTGACTGCATGGGGGTCAGTGCCCCTAACCCCTATGTTGTTCAAGGGTCAATTCCATTGGAATTGTCCATTGAATATTTCTTGGTATTGATAACTTGCTGGCCCTTCTTTGCTAATTTAGCTGGTAACAAAGAATTGGCTCAGTACCTTTGGGCAGACAGAAGAGCAACACAAAGATAAAGGCTGAAAAGTTCAATTCTTCCTTAGCAATAAAGGTTGTTGTAAAAGCTGATGCTATATCTAGTTATTTACCTGGGGATGTATATCTCATTGGCATATGAGGAGGGTGCTTTTTTCCTTTTATCTCTAACTTTAACAATTTATGTACCTTTGTAAGGTATTTATTAAGAAAACATACATTGGTTTTTGATAGGCAAGAAACTGGCTGAGTTTGGATTGTGACAAATATAGAAAGGATAGTGGGAATCTTCCATAGTCAGTAGAGGCAGGAACAAGATGGCACCATGGAAACACCAAATTTTGCAAGTTGGAAGATATTGTATTTGAAATTTAATTGACAATTTCCTCTTGGCCAAATCTGCCTAAAGAGAAACAAAGCAAAAATGAACTGTTGGGACATGATCAGAATAAAACACTTTTACACAGCAAAGGAAACAATCAACAAAACTAAAAGACAACCTATAGAATGGGAAAAGATATTCACAAATGACATAACAGATAAAGGGCTACTATCCAAAATTTATAAAGAACTTATCAAGTCAACACCCAAAAAACAAAAGTCCAGTCAAGAAATGTGCAGAAGAGATGAAGAGACATATTTCCCAAGAAAACATACAAATGGCTAACAGACACATGAAAAAAATGTTGCTATGACCCCGCAATTACACTACTAGGTATTTATCTAAAGGATACATAGTGATTCCAAGGGCACCTGCACCCCAGTGTTTATAGCAGGAATGTCCACAATAGCCAAACTATGGAAAGAGATGTCCATTGACAGATGAATGGATAAAGTTGTGGTATAGATAGACAATAGACTGTTACTTGATGATCAAAAAGAGTGAAGTCTTGCCATTTGCAATGACATGGCTGGAACTAGAGGGTATTATGCTAAGTGAAATAAGTCAGTTGGAGAAAGACAAATACTATATGATTTCTCTTACATGTGGAATTTAAGAAACAAAACAGATGAATATAGGGGAAGGGAGGGAAAAATCAAATAAGATAAAAACTGAGAGGGAGGCAAACCATGAGAGACTTAAATATAGAGAACAAACTGAGGGTTGCTGGAGGGGAGTTGGGTGGGGGGATGGGGTAATTGGTGATGGGAGTTAAGGAGGGCACTTGGTATAATGAGCACTGGTTGTTATATGCAAACTGATGAATCACTAAATTCTATCCCTGGTACTAATAATATAGTATATGTTAACTAAATTGAATTTAAATAAATTAAAAAAAAAAGGAAATAATGGTATGATTTCTATTGTACACACACACACACACACCCCACACACCCCACATCTTCTTTTTCCATTCATCAGTTGATGGACATTTTGGCTCTTTTCATAATTTGGCTATTGTGGACATTGCTGCTATAAACATTGGGGTGCATGTGTCCCTTCAAATCAGCATTTTTATATCCTTTGGGTAAATACCTTGTAGCGCAATTGCTGGATCATAGCAGAGCTCTATGTTTAACTTTTTTTTTTTCTTTTTTTTCTTTTTTTTCTTTTTTTTTTTTTCTTCTTATGTTAATCCCCATGCATTACATCATTAGTTTTAGATGAAGTGTTCCATGATTCATTGTTTGTGCACAACACCCAGTGCTCCATGCAGAATGTGCCCTCCTCAATACCCACCACCAGGCTAACCCATCCTCCCACCCCCCTCCCCTCTAGAACCCTGTTTGTTTTTCAGAGTCCATCGTCTCTCATGGTTCGTCTACCCCTCCGATTTCCCCCGCTTCATTCTTCCCCTCCCGCTGCCTTCTTCTTCTTCTTCTTTTTTTTTTTCTTAACATATATTGCATTATTTGTTTCAGAGGTACAGATCTGAGATTCAACAGTCTTGCACAATTCACAGCACTTACCAGAGCACATACCCTCCCCAGTGTCTATCACCCAGTCACCCCATCCCTCCCACCCCACACCCCACTCCAACAACCCTCAGTTTGATTCCTGCGATTAAGAATTCCTCATATCAGTGAGATCATATGATACATGTCTTTCTCTTTTTGACTTATTTCACTCAACATAATACCCTCCAGTTCCATCCATGTCGTTGCAAATGGCAAGATCTCATTCCTTTTGATGGCTGCATAATATTCCATTGTATATATATATATACCACATCTTTATCCATTCATCTGTCGATGGACATCTTGGCTCTTTCCACAGTTTGGCTATTGTGGACATTGCTGCTATAAACATCGGGGTGCATGTACCCCTTCGGATCCCTACTTTTGTATCTTTGGGGTAAATACCCAGTAGTGCAATTGCTGGATCATATGGTAGCTCTATTTTCAACTTTTTGAGGAACCTCCATACAGTTTTCCAGAGTGGCTGCACCAGCTTGCATTCCCACCGCCAGTGTAAGACGGTTCCCCTTTCTCTGCATCCTTACCAACATCTGTTGTTTCTTGAGTTGTTCATTTTAGTCAGAATGACAGGTGTGAGGTGGTATCTCATTGTGGTTTTGATTTGGATTTCCTGGTGATGAGTGATGTTGAACATTTTTTGTTTCTGTTAGCATTTGTATGTCTTCTTGGGAAAAATGTCTGTTCATGTCTTCTGCCCATTTCTTGGCTGGATTATTTGTTTTTCAGGTATTGAATTTATAAATTCTTTATAGATTTTGGATACTAACCTTTTATCTGATATGTCATTTGCAAATATCTTCTCCCATTCCTTAGATTGCTTTTTCATTTTATTGGTTGTTTGCTTCGCTGTGCAGAAGCTTTTTATCTTGATGAGGTCCTGAATGTTCACTTTTGCTTTTGGTTCCCTTGCCTCCAGAGACATGTCTAGTAAGAATTTGCTGTGGCTGATGTCAAAGAGGTTACTGCCTATGTTCTCCTCTAGGATTTTGATGGATTCCTGTCTCACATTGAGGTCTTTCATCCATTTTGAGTTTTTCTTTGTGTATGGTGTTAGAGAATGGTTGAGTTTCATTCTTCTGTATATAGTGTCCAATTTTCCCAGCACCATTTATTGAAGAGACTGTCTTTTTTGCATTGCATATTTTTTCCTGCTTTGTCAAAGATGAGTTGACCATAGACTTATAGGTCCATTTCTGGGTTCTCTACTCTGTTCCATTGATCTATGTGTCTGTTTTTGTGCCAGTACCATACTGTCTTGATGATTACAGCTTCGTAATAGAGCTTCAAGTCCAGAATTGTGATGCCACCAGCTTTGCTTTTCTTTTTCAACATTCCTCTGGCTATTCAGTCTTTTCTGGTTCCATACAAGTTTTAGAATTGTTTGTTAGCTCTATGAAAGATGCTGGTAGTATTTTGATAGGGATTTCATTCAATATGTAGATTGCTTTGGTTAGTATTGACATTTTAACAATATTTGTTTTTCCTATCCAAGAGCATGGAATGTTTTTCCATTTCTTTGTGTCTTCCTCAATTTCTTTCATAAGTGTTCTGTAGTTTTTAGAGTACAGATCTTTTACCTCTTGGGTTAGATTTATTCCTAGGTATCTTGTGATTTTTGGTGCAATTGTAAGTGGGATCAATTCCTTGATTTCTCTTTCTGCCACTTCATTATTGGATGTATAGAAATGCAACAGATTTCTGTATGTTGATTTTATATCCTGTGACTTTGCTGAATTCATGTATCAGTTTTAGCAATTTTTTTGTGGAGTCTTATAGGTTTTCTATATAGAGTATCATGTCATCTGCGAAGAATGAAAAGTTTGACTTCTTCCTTGTCAATTTGGATACCTTTTATTCCTTTTTGTTATCTGATTGCTGAGGTTAGGACTTGAGAACAGACATCCCTGTCGTGTTCCTGACCTTAGGGGAAAAGTTCTCAGTTTTTCCCCATTGAGGATGATATTCACTGTGGATCTTTTGTGTACAGCTTTTATGATATTGAGGTATGTTCCCTCTATCCCTACACTTCAGAGAGTTTTTATTAAGAAATGATGCTGTAGGGTGCCTGGGTGGCTCAGTTGGTTAAGCGACTGCCTTCGGCTCAGGTCATGATCCCAGGGTCCTGGGATCGAGTCCCGCATCGGGCTCCCTGCTCTGCGGGGAGCCTGCTTCTCCCTCTCCTACTCCCCCTGCTTGTGTTCCCTCTCTCGCTGTGTCTCTCTCTGTCAAATAAATAAATAAAATCTTAAAAAAAAAAAAAAAAAGAAATGATGCTGTATTTTGAAAAATGCTTTTTCCTCATCTATGAGAGGATCATATGGCTTTTAAACTTTCTTTTATTAATATGGTGTATCATGTTGATTGATTTGCAGATATTGAACCACCCCTGTAGCCCAGGAATAAATCCCACTTGATCATGGTGAATAATCCTTTTAATCCTATTAGCTAGTATCATGGTGAGAATTTTTGCATCCATGTTCATCAGGGGTAGTGGTAGTAATTCTCTTTTTTAGTGGGGTCTTTGTCTGGTTTGGGGATCATGGTAATGCTGGACTCATAGAATGAGTTTGGAAGTTTCCCTTCCATTTCTATTTTTGGAACAGCTTCAGAAGAAAAGGTATTAATTCTTCTTTAAATGTTTGGTGAAATTCCCCTGAGAGGCCTCTGGCCCTGGCCTGTTGTTTGTTGGGAGATTTTTTTTTTTTTTGAAGATTTACTTATTTATTTTAGAGAGAGTGCAGGATGTGGTGTAGGGGCAGAGGGAGAGAGAGAATCTCAAGCAGACTCCCCACTGAGTGCAGAGCCTGATGTGGGGCTTGATCTCACAACCCTAAGATCACGACATGAGCCAAAATCAAGAGTCTGACGGTCAACTGACTGAGCCACCCAGGTGCCCTTTTTTGGGAGATTTTTGATTACTGATTCAATTTTTTTGCTGGTTATGGGTCTGTTCAAATTTTCTATTCATGTTTCAGTTTTGGTAGTTTATATGTTTCTAGGAATTTATCCATTTCTTCCAGACTGCCCAATTTTTTGGCATATAATTGCTCATAGTATTTTCTTATAATTGTATTTCTTCAGTGTTGGTTGTGATAGCCCCTCTTTCATTGGTGATTTTATTTATTTGGGTCTTTTCTCTTTTCTTTTCGATAAGTCTGGCCAGGGGTTTATCAATTTTGTTAATTCTTTCAAAGAACCAGATTCTAGTTTTGTTGATCTGTTCTATTGTTTTTTTTTTTTTCTTTTTTTCATTTCTATATCATTGATTTCTGCTCTAATCTTAATTATTTCCCTTCTTCTGCTGGTTTTAGGCTTTATTTGCTGTTCTTTTTCCAGCTCCTTTAGGTGTAAGGTTAGGTTGTATATTTGAGAGTTTTCTTGCTTCTTGAGGAAGGCCCGTATTGTTATGTACTTCCCTCTTAGGACCATCTTTGCTCCCAAATGTTTTGGACTGTTATGTTTTCATTTTGGTTTGCTTCCATGGTGGGTTTTTTTTTTTTTAATTTCTTCTTTAATTTCCTGGTTAACCCATTCATCTTTAGTAGGATGTTCTTTAACCTTCATGTATTTGTGGTCTTTCCAAATTTTTTCTTGTGGCTGACTTTAAGTTTCATAGCATTGTGGTCTGAAAATATGTATGGTATGATCTGGATCTTTTTTTACTTGTTGAGGGCTGATTTGTGACCTAGTATGTGATCTATTCTAGAGAATGTTCCATGTGCACTCGAAAAGAATGAGTATTCTGCTGCTTTAGGATGAAATGCTCTGAATATGTCTGTTAAGTCCATCTGGTCCAGTGTGTCATTCAGAGCCATTGTTTCCTTGTTGATCTGCTGCTTAGATGACCTGTCCATTGATGTAAGTGGGGTGTTAAAGTCCCCAACTATTATTATATTATTATCAATGAGTTTCTTTAAGTTTGTTGTTAATTGATTTATATATTTGGGTGCTTCCAAGTTAGGGGCATAAATATTTATAGTTATTAAATCTTGTTGGATAGACCCCTTTATTATGATATAGTGCCCTTCTTTAACTATTATTATAGTCTTTGGTTTAAAATCTAGTTTGTCTGGGTTGTCTGGGTGGCTCAATCAGTTAAGCGTCCACTCTTGATTTCATCTCGGGTATGATCTCAGGGTCATGGGATTGAGCCCCACATCAACACAAAGTCTGCTTGTCCCTCTCCCTCTGCTTCTCCCCTTGCAATCTCTCTCAAGTAATAAAATAAAATCTTAACACAGTCATAAAAAAACACAAAACTTATTTTGTCTGATATAAGAATGGCTACTTCAGCTTTCCTTTGATGTCCATTAGCATGATAATTTGTTCTCTACCCCCTCACTTTCAAGCTGGAGGTGTCTTTGGGTCTAAAATGAATCTCTTGTAAGCAACATATTGATGGGTCTTGTTTTTTAATCCATTCTGATATCCTGTGCCTTTTTCTTGGAGCATTAAGTCCCTTTACATCAGAGTCATTATTGATAGGTATGAATTTAGTGCCATTGTATTACCTGTAAAATCCCTGTTCCTGTAGATTGTCTTTGTTACTTTCTATTCTTTGTTGTTTTTGGTCTGTTGTTCCTGCTTAAAGGATCCCCTTTAGTATTTCTTGCAAAGCTGGGTTAGTTTTCACAAACTCCTTTAGTTTTTGCTTGTCCTGGAAACTCCTTATCTCTCTTTCTATTCTGAATGAAAGCCTTGGCTGCATATTTTTCCCATTTAGCATATTGAATATATGATGGCACTTCTTTCTGGCCTGCTACATTTCTATGCAGGTCTGCTGCTAACATTATGTCTCTACCTGTATAGACAAAGGACATTTTGTCCCTAGCAGCTTTCAGAATTCTCTTTTTATCTTTGTGTTTTGCAAGTTTCACTATGATATGTCTTGGTGTTGACCTGTTTTTACTGATTTTGAGGGGAGTTCTTTGTGCCTCTGTTTCCTTCCCCAGATTAGGGAAGTTCTCAGCTATAATTTGTTCAAATAAGCCTTCTGCTCCTTTTCCCACTCTTCGTCTGGGACTCCTATGATACAGATATCATTGCACTTTGTGGAATCACTGAGTTCCCTAAGTCTGTATTTGTGATCTAATAGTTTTCTTTCCCTCTTCTTTTCAGCTTAACCCCCCACCTCATAATTTTATCTTCTATATCACCTATTTGATCTTCTGCTTCTTCCATCCTCATTGTGATTATATCCAGTTGCTTTTGCATCTCGGTTATAGCATTTTTCATTTCAGCCCAATTAGGTTTTAGGTCTTTTATCTCTGCAGCCAGGGTTTCTCTGGTGTCTTCTATGCTTCTTTCAAACCCAGCTAGTATTCTTATGATTGTTGTTCTAAATTCTTGTTCAGATATATTGCTTATCTCTATTTTGAGCAAATCCCTGGCTATGATTTTTTCTTGATCTTTCTTTTGGGGAGAACTCCTCTGTCTTGTCATTATGTCTAGGTTTCTGTTTTGCGTATTATGAAAGCTTGTTATGTTTCTTGCTCCTGAGAGTAATACTATATTAAGAAGGGGTCATACATTGTCCAGGGCCTGGTGTTTCTGGTATATGATGTGTGCACTCTGCTGTTGTGTTTTAGCTGCTCTTTGCCACAGGCCAGTCCTCTACAGAGTTCCTCCTTGCTTGCAGTGGGGAGTATTTGGAACTTTAACTAGGTGTGCTTTGATTTGTTTGCTAAGATAAGCCTCACATCTGCTAAGTTCTCTCCTTCCAATTGTGCAGATTGTTTTCTTAATCCTCGGATCGGTTTCCTAGTTGTTCAAAATGATTTGATGTTGATCTAGCTGTGTTCAAAGGATGAGGCAAACTCAGGGTCCCCTTACTACTCTGCCATCTTAACTCCTGTTTGTTTGTTTGTTTGTTTGTTTGTTTTTTAACACAGTGTTATATATTGGTTCATGACTGTAATCTTAGCTTCTCTTTGGTCATTTCTGTACCTTGTATTGACTTAATATTCTTGTTTTTACACAGATATTGTTGTTTGTGAGTTTTTAAATTTTGCTTTAGATGTTACCTGACAGGTAAATTTCACTGCCCATTGCAGTTATTCTTTTACATTACCAATTTTTACACTAAAATGACTAGACTATCAATTTATTAAGAGAGGAGAACTTACATTTTCTAAATCCTCCACAATCTATGGCTCAAAATTGACTCTATGGGAGGCACTCAGTACTGTAAGTCCTTATTTTGAGAGATGGCTCTCTTTTATTCCTGGACTTGGTGTCTCTTTAATGGAAAGCTGCAATATTATGAGCCATAAACACCCATATCATATAAGACTACATTTTTTCCTTGTATTCTGAGATAGAAAGATGAAGATGCAGTGAAAAAGTGATGATGGGGTTTGGAAAAGACTGCCAGATTTAAACATACATGACTGAAAAAAAGATGAAGTGTTTCCATTTCACTGCATTTGTAGGAACAATTCCATGACCATATTCCTAGATTCCTGTGCTATTCTAGTGAATAGGCTGTTTCTTGAGCTAAGAGTATTTGGAAAAGTCAGGTTTCATTCTTTGGTTTGTTATCCCTAACCAGTGGTACTTTGTGAGTGTTTTTTTTTTTGGTCAAGGTTTTCTTTCCTATCCTTCCATGACTTTTTTCCCTTTGTTTCCCCACATTGATTGACAAGGTCCCTGCTAAGCATGGATCAGGTGTTGGGTGGAGGCCTACTGATTGGTCCTTGGGTTGTCTACTGTTCTGTGATGTCCACGTCAGCTGTGCTGTCATCCTCTGATTCCAGAAGTCACAACCACCCTTCCTGTGTTCTACCTGTGACTGCCTGCATGCAGATCTAGCACCTCTTTTTCATCTCTTGAAGAATACACTTACCCAAAAACCTGGTAGACAGAAGATTTCACTGAGGATTTTATAGTGAACAAAAAGGAGTAGATTTACCTCAAACATTCACATCATGCAATTTTAACATCTTCACTAGACAAGTTTATTTTATCCTCAGCTTGGTGGCAACTGAAGTTTTCTGCCTCCTTTCCCCTAAATAAAGCTCTTCTCTCCATTTTCTGGATTTTGTTTGGGAGTACTTAAAAATGTTCACCACTTTATCCTAGAGAGCAGTGAAACCTCTCATTATGAGAAGTTCTTTTGCCAGCCATTACCAAGATAATAACTGTCTATCAGCTCCCTTTAAAGCTGTTTTCTTGGCAGATTGCACTATTTTCTCTTCAGCTGTCCACCTCCCTCACTTGAGAATAAATGTAAAAAGTCAAATGAGAAAAGTGTATAAGTAAATATGGTTTATGTTTCCATAAATGATAACTACAGTTCTAGGCCATCAGTACATTTTAAATATTAATTTTACAAAAAAGAATTAAAAAACTTTAAAAAACCAAATTTCCTCTGAGTTCTTAGATTCAGATATTTCCTTCTGTGTCTTTGGGCTTACTTATTTGTTGGCTGCTTTTGCCATTTTTACAGATGTTGTTAATATCCTCAGTGTTTGATTATCCTTGGTTGAAGCAAGGAAAACTTTTTTGATATCTCTTTCAGCTTCTTTGAGCAGAGTTGCAAAATAAATGAATTTGAATTTTATCTTCCTTGCATTCCCAGCCTGTCTTTATTGAAGAAACATGTTTCAGTTATGAATACAGATGTTTGAAGTCACAAGTTGCTTGTATTGAAGGTTTATTATTTGGAATGGCAACTTGTTCAGAAAAACCCATATCAAAACTTTTTTTTTTCCTTTTTCTTTTTAAATTTTATTTTATTATGTTATGTTAGTCACCATACAATATGCCATTAGTTTTTGATGTGGTGATCCATGATCCATTGTTTTCATATAACACCCAGTGATCCATGCAGTATCTGCGCTCCTGAAAACCCATCACCTGGCTAACCCATCACCCCACCCCCTCCCCTCTAAAACCCTGTTTGTTTCTCACAATCCATAGTCTCTCATGGTTCATCTCTCCCTCCAATTTCCCCCCATCCATTTTTCCCTTCCTTCTCCTAATGTCCTCCATGCTATTCCTTATGTTCCACAAATTAGTGAAACCATATGATAATTGACTTTCTCTGCTTGACATATCTCACTTAGCATAATCTCCTCCAGTCCCATCCATGTTGATGTAGAAGTTGGGTATTCACCCTTTCTGATGGCTGAGTAATAGTCCATTGTATATATGGACCATATCTTCTTGATCCATTCATCTGTTGAAGGGCATCTCACCTCTTTCCACAGTTTGGCTATTGTGGACATTGCTGCTATGAACATTGGGTGCATATGGCCCTTCTTTTCACTACATCTGTGTCTTTGGGGTAAATACCCAGGAGTGCAATCGCTGGGTCATAGGGTAGCTCTATTTTTAAATTTTTGAGGAACCTCCACACTGTTTTCCAAAGTGGCTGTACCAACTTGCATTCCCACCAACAGTGTAAGAGGGTTCCCCTTTCTCCACAACCTTTCCAACATTTGTTGTTTCTTCCCCTGTCCATTTTTGCCATTCTAACTGGTGTAAGGTGGTATCTCAATGTGGTTTTGATTTGAATTTCCCTGATGGCTAATGATGATGAATATTTTTTCATGTGTCTGTTAGCCATTTGTATGTTTTCTTCAGAGAAGTATCTTTCATGTCTTCTGCCCATTTTTTGACTTGACTGTTTTTTGGGTGTTGAGTTTGAGAAGTTCTTCATAGATCTTAGATACCAGCCCTTTATCTGTAGTGTCATTTGCAAATATCTTCTCCCATTCTGTGGGTTGCCTCTTTGTTTCGTTGACTGTTTCCTTTGCTCTGCAGAAGGTTTTTATCTTGATGAAGTCCCAAAAGTTCATTTTTGCTTCTGTTTCACTAGCTTTTGGAGATGTATCTTGAAAGAAGTTGCTGTGGCCGATGCCCGAGAGGTTACTGCCTATGTTCTCCTCTAGGGTTTTGATGGATTCCTGTCTCACATGGAGGTCTTTCATCCATTTTGAGTTTATCATTGTGTATGGTGTTAGAGAATGGTCTAGTTTCATTCTTCTGCATGTGGTCCAATTTTCCCAGCACCATTTTTTGAAGAGACTGTCTTTTTTCCATTGCATATTTTTTCCTGCTTTGTCAAAGATTATTTGACCATAGAGTTGAGGGTCCATATCTGGGTTCTCTATTCTGTTCCATTGGTCTGTATGTCTGTTTTTGTGCCAGTACCATGCTGTCTTGGTGATCACTGCTTTGTAATATAGCTTGAAATTGGGCAACATGACGCCCCCAGCTTTGTTTTTCTTTTTCAACATTTTGTTGGTGATTTGGGGTCTTTTCTGATTCCATACCAATTTTAGGGTTGTTTGTTCCAGCACTTTGAAAAATGCCATTGGAATTTTGATCGGGATGACATTGAAGGTATAGATTGCTCTGGGTAGCATAGACATTTTAACAATGTTTATTCTTCTGTTCCATGAGCATGGAATATTTTTCCATCTTTTTGTGTCTTCTTCAATTTCTTTCACGAGCGTTCTGTAGTTCCTAGAGTATAGATCCTTTACCTCTTTGGTTAGGTTTATTCTGAGGTATCTTATGGTTTTTGGTGGTATTGTAAATGGAATCGATTCTCTAATTTCTCTTTCTACAGTCGCATTGTTAGTGTATAAGAAAGCAACTGATTTCTGTGCATTGATTTTGTATCCTGCCCCATTACCGAATTGCTGTATGAGTTCTAGTAATTTGGGGGTGGAGTCTTTTGGGTTTTCCACAGAAAGTATCACGTCATCTACGAAGAGAGAGAGTTTGACTTCTTCTTTGCCAATTTGAATACCTTTTATTTCTTTTTGTTGTCTGACTGCTGTTGCTAGGAATTCTAGTACTATGTTGAACAATAGTGGTGAGAGTGGGCATCCTTGATGTGTTCCTGATCTTAAGGGAAAGGCTCTCAGCTTTTCCCCATTGAGGATGATATTCGCTGTGGGTTTTTCATAGATGGATTTTATGAACTTGAGGAATGTTTCCTCTATCCCTATACTCTGAAGAGTTTTACAGGAAAGGATGTTGTATTTTGTCAAATGCCTTTTCTGCATCAATTGAGAACCATATGGTTCTTCTCTCTCCTCTTATTAATGTGTTCTATCACACTGATTGATTTTGAATGTCGAACCACCCTTGCATCCTGGGGATAAATCCCACTTGGTCGTGATGGATGATCCTTTTAATGTATTGTTGGATCCTATTAGCTAGGATTTTGTTGAGGATTTTGGAATCCATATTCATCAGGGATATTGGTCTGAAATTCTCCTTTTTGTTGGGGTCTTTGCCTGCTTTGGGGATTAAGGTAATGCTGGCCTTCCAGAATGAGTCTGGAAGCTTTCTTTCTGTTTCTATTTTTTGAAACAGCTTCAGTAGAATAGGTATTATTTCTTCTTTGAATGTTTGGTAGAATTCCCCAGGGAATCCATCAGGCCCTGGACTCTTGTTTTTGGGGAGTTTTTGATCACTGCTTCAATCTTGTTACTGGTTATTGGCCTACTCAGGTTGTCAATTTCTTCCTATTTCAGTCTTGGCAGTTTATAGGTTTCCAGGAAGGCATCCATTTCTTCCAGGTTGCTTAATTTATTGGCATATAGTTGATGATAATTTTATAATAATTGTTTCTATTTCCTTGGTGTCAGTTGTGATCTCTCCCCTTTCATTCATAATTTTATTAATTTGGGTCCTTTCTCTTTTCTTTTGGATAAGTCTGGCCAGTGGTTTATCGATTTTATTAACTCTTTCAAAGAACCAGCTTCTAGTTTTGTTGATCTGATCTACTGTGTTTCTGCTTTCTAATTCATCGATCTCTGCTCTAATTTTAATTATTTCTCTTCTAATGCGTGGCTTAGGCATCATTTGTTGCTTTTTCTCTAGTTCTTTAAGGTGTAGAGTTAGTTGGTGAATTTGGGATTTTTCTGTTTTTTTGAGTGAGGCTTGGATGGCTATGTATTTCCCCCTTAGGACCGCCTTTGCTGTATCCCATAGGTTTTGGACCGATGTGTTTTCATTCTCATTGGTTTCCATGAATTGTTTAAGTTCTTCTTTGATTTCCTGGTTGACCCAAACATTCTGGAGCAGAGTGGTGTTTAGCTTCCAAGTGTTTGAATTTCTGCCAAATTTTTTCTTGTGATTGGTTCCAGTTTTAAAGCATCATGGTCTGAGAATATGCAGGAATAATCTCAATCTTTTGGTAATGGTTGAGCCCTGATTTGTGACCCAGTATGTGGTCTATTCTGGAGAAAGTTCCATGTGTGCTCGAGAAGAATGAGTATTCTGTTGTTTTAGGGTGGAATATTCTGTATATATCTATGAGGTCCATCTGGTCCAATGTATCATTCAAAGCTCTTGTTTCCTTGTTGATTCTCTGCTTAGATGATCTGTCCATTGCTGAGAGTGGAATATTGAGGTCTCCTACAATTAACGTATTGTTATCAATATGACTCTTTATTTTGGTTAACAGTTGGCTTGTATAGATGGCTGCCCCCATGTTGGGGGCATAGATATTTACAATTGTTAGATCTTCTTGTTGGATAGACCCTTTAAGAATGATCTAGTGTCCTTCTGTGTCTCTAACTACAGTCTTTAGTTTAAAATCTAATTTGTCTGATATCAGAATTGCTACCCCAGCTTTCTTTTTATGTCCGTTGGCATGGAAGATGGATCTCCGTCCCTCACTTTCAGTCTGGATGTATCTTTAGGTTCAAAATGAGTCTCTTGTAGACAGCCTATGGATGGGTCCTGTCTTTTTATCCAATCTGCAACCCTGTACCATTTTATGGGAGCATTTAGGACATTCCCATTGAGATTGATTATTGAAAGTTATGAATTAATTATCATCATGTTTCCTTTGAAGACCTTGCTTTTATAGATTGTCCCTGTAAATTTTTTTTCTATATCACTCTTGGGGTCTTTCTCCTTTTGTAGAAACCCCTTAATATTTCTTGCAGGGCCCGCTTAGTACTCACATATTCTTTCAGTTTCTGCCGGTCTTGGAAGCTCTGCATCTCTTCATCCATTCTAAATGACAGCCTTGCCGGATAAAGTATTCTTGGCTGCATGTTCTTCTCATTTAGTATCCTGAATATGTCTTGCCAGGCCTTTCTGGCTTGCCAGGTCTCTGTGGATAGGTCTGACGTTATTCTGATGTTCCTCCCTCTGTAGGTAAGGAATCTCTTCCCCTTAACTGCCCTTAAGATGGTTTCCTTGGTTCTAAGATTTGCAAGTGTTATTATTACATGCCAGGGTGTTGGTCTCTTTTCCTTCATCTTGGGAGGGGTCCTCTCTGCCTCTAGGACACGAATGTTTGTTCATTCCCCTGATTAGGGAAGTTCTCAGCTACAATTTGCTCAGATATATCTTCTAGTCCTCTCTCTTTCTCCACCCCCTCTGGGATTCCAATAATTCTGGCATTGGAATATTTCATGGTGTGACTTATTTCTCTGATTCTATTTTCATGGATTCTGAGTTGTTTTTCCCTGGCCGCCTCTTTTCCCTTTTTATCTATTATTTGGTCTTCTGGGTCACTAATTCGTTCCCTGCCTTGCTTACCATAGCTGTTAGATTATCTAGATTAGATTGGGTCTCAATGATAGCATTTTTAAGTTCTGCCAGTTCAGCTTTCATTTCTGCCCTTAGAGACTCTATGTTGCCATTAATCGATTTCTCCATTCTAGCTATTGTCCTCACAATTGCTAGCCTGAATTCCATCTCCGACATCTTGGTTATATCTGTATCCACTTGTAAGTCTGTGGCAGAAGTCACAGTCTCTGAGTCTTTTCCTATTTTGGGGGTTCCTCCTTGTCATTCTGTTGAGGGGTGGTTGAGGGAATGTGCAGAGTCCAAATTATTGACCAGAACCCAAGCAAGATGCACCTGTTTTCTAGGGACCTTAGGGTTGCCTGCCTCTTGTTTTCCCAGCCTGTCTTCTGCGGGAGGGGCCTGCCGTGCTGTTACTCAGGCAACCCTGTTTGGGTGGAGTTGCCCTGCGCCCCTGTGGTGGGGGATGGGCTCAGTGGGAATCAGTCTTTGGGGCTTTTGTTCTCTGGCAGCTTTCCCTGGTGGCTTTCCATGTCTGTTCCGCGAGTCAGAGCAGAAGAGACCGTTTCCAACCCTCTGCCTCAGAGCAGAGAGACCTTAGTCTGTTCTTCAGTGAGCTCTCCAGGCCACACCGTCTCCGTTTCTGTCCATGCTGCTATAACCTGCAGTGTCCTGGGTTGTGCACCCCTCCGCAGCGCTCCCAGTCCTGCCTCCAGGTCGGGGCACATCTCTGCCCTTTGTGCTTCTAAAACTGCCAGCCCTCCCAGTTTGTAGGTGTGACTCCACCGCTCCGAGTTTCCGCCCCCGGGGCTGCCCTAAAGTCTTTTCCCCGCCGCTACCGGTCTGCGAGTCTGTGCCTGTCCGCAGCACACAAGGCTGTCGCTCACCGGCGGTGCAGGATCTCCATGGCCAGGCACCGTCCCGCTGCCATTTATCCTCTGATATCTGCCCGCGGAATCACAGCTCCCTGCTTTGTACCTTGAAACCAACCGCCTCTGATATCCTGCTTGTAGAGATTCAGATCTTACATCTCAGGCTGATTTCGTGCTTGTTCAGAGTGGTCTGGAAGATAGCCAGCTCATTTCCGGTGACTCGTTGGAATAGGGTCCCCTACTCCTCCGCCATCTTTTCCTCTCCCTTCTTGTATGAAAACTTTTAAGAGAAACAATTCAGAACCTACATTCTCTCCCATAGGCAGTCTTTCTTATCTTACTTTTTATTATATTCTGTGTCCTTGGAAGCAATTTTTGATAAAAATATCATGGTCAGTTTTACTTTAGACATCTCTTTTTGTCAGAAATTATTATTATTATTTTTAAAGATTTTATTTATTTATTTGAGAGAGAGAGTGAGAGAGAGAAAGAGCACAAGAGGGGGGAGCGGGAGAGGGAGAAGCAGACTCCCTGCTGAGCAGATAGCCTGATGTGGGACTTGATCCCGGGACTCCAGGATCATGACCTGAGCCGAAGGCAGTCGCTTAACCAACTGAGCCACCCAGGCGCCCGTCAGAAATTATTTATAGTAGGTAGTGGCATCTTGCATTTACATATACATTTCTTTTCTTAGAATTTATCTTTTAGAATTAGAATTTGAACTAGAATTTATCTTCAAGAGACTCTACATGGGGGATGTTAATAATGATAATAACTGATAGTGTTTGACTTGTCTTTTTTGTGTGTTTTTAAGAAAAAAACTCTAATCTTTGGGGTAATATATAGAGCCTGGTGTAGTTATGGAATGAATGCTTTCAAAATTCCCAAATGCCAATTCTGATACCATCCTGCTAGTTTTGGCCCATCTCCTTTTGTGTACTCCACCTTCCCAGCTACTGTCAGTCATCCTGTGCTGAAAGGACGGGTCTTAATAATCATGTCAATTGCTTGCATTCATTTCATTCCTGTTTTGTTGAGGTATTGTGCAAGGTGTTTTGTGAACATTTTCTTTAATCAACAGTCATAAATAAGTCATAGGTATGAATACCCCTCACAGGAAAGAAACAGGTTCAAGAGGAGCCTCCCTTATGCTGCTAAAAAGAAAAAACAAGATTTCAAACTATGTTTCTCTGACTCTGGAAAAGCTCTCCATTACATCATGTCTTTTCCAGGATGATGACACAGTACTGTCTGATTTGGCATTATTCTCTAACCCATGGGCCCACCCAGTGATTTGACCTGACTGCCAGATGAGAATCTCCGGGCTGACTACATTCTTTGGGCACTCAAACTTGACATTGCCCTGGGGCCAACTTTGCCACCAGGACTGTTGTCTCAGCCCTGTCAGTTTTGCCTTACATCTCCAGTTTCCTGGCCATTCATCCAGCATGTCTTGTTTTTGAGTTAATATCCTTAGGACAGAGCCACCCTGAGAACTACATTTTAGAAAGGAGTCCAAAATTCAAAATTTGGAAAGTTCAGCATTTTTGAATAAAATATTTTGAAATCAAAGAATATCCCAATTTTCTGTCCACTTGCATTATTGAAGGATTGTTAAAAACTTTAAGAAAAGGTTTATGTTTTTTTTTTTTTTTAAGAAAAAAAAAAGGCAGCTCAGGTCACAGCCTAGAAATTGAGGTCTCTGCTCAGAGTTGAGAGAGAGAGAATTTTTAAAAGTTGGGGAAATAGGGGCAACAGCTGTCCCTTTTGTTATCCTTAGTGCTGCAGTCCCAGGATTTTAGGTTCCTTCGTCAGATGCGGTGTCATCAGAACCTGCTGAAGCAGAACCTGTCACCAACCCAACAGCTCCAAGGATTTACCCTGGGGCCCATCCACATTTGCATTCTCCAAATGTAAGCAGGGAATCAGAGGTCATGTGAACTGGCCAGGTTGGAATCCTGATCCCCAAATACCTAAAAATGCTCCTCTTTCCCCAGTGTGTCAAGGTGTGAGCCTTTGAAAAATTTCCCCCAAAAAGCTTAAGAAATCAACTCATTCACTGGATTTTAATTGAATTCCTTGAGATGACTAAGCAACAGATGCCAGGATGATAAACGGCAACTAGGAAAATGCTAATCACACATCAGCCTGGAGGTATAAAGTGACAGAAGCAAAATCTCTGTGGGTCACCCCAGCTAGTGTGGCAGAGAGAAATGAGCTTGGGATTTGAAGCCAGAGGGCCTTGGCAAATTCAGGGGGAACCTCTTTTTTAAGTGTAATTTTTATTATTTTTTTAAAGATTTATTTATTTGAGAGAGAGAGAGGTGAGGCAGAAGTAGAGGGAGAGAGAATCTCAAGCACACTTCCCACTGAGCATGGAGCCTGACAGGGCTTAGCCCCACCACCCTGAGATCATGACCTGAGGCAAAATCAAGAGTCAGACACTCAACAGACTGAGCCACCGAGGTGTCCTTAAGTGTAATTTTTAGACCAGTTCGGCAATATCTCTGTATAACAGTGAAATACTCATTTCACTTTCAGGGGTTTTGTTAGTATTACATGGGAATTTTGAGTACTAAAACACTTTGTAAAAATGTAAAGTACTCCACAGATGTTTGTTATTTGCATTATTATCACTATTATTACCTTGTTAAATTAAGGGAACTAATTTATTTGAAAGGCACTAGTTCTAAAAAGGGAGGGAGGGAACTCTTATTGAACCTTGTGATCCCAGGATGCTAAAGATGAGTGATTCTGGATTAGAGGAGCTTGGAGAGTTAGGGTGTTTAGAAGCCTAAATACCTGAATTATGGGAATTTTACCCTTGGCTTATTGTGTGGACTTTTAAAGGGAACTTCAGGTCTCAGTTGAGTTAGGGTCAATAAATCTTTATTGAAATCCTTGCTCCAAGTACTATCCTGTGTGCTGGGATTCTGAGACAAATGAGACATCATTTCTGCCCTTCAGAAGCTATAGACTGGGGGAGAAACCAACATAACCAGACTATTTTGATACATTATGGTAGCGATGGAATGAAGGTACATTCATGGTGATCCACCAGCACTCTATGGATCTCCAAATCCAATGGAGATTTTTCAATACTTATAGGAGCCTGCCTGCCTGCCTCCCTTCCTCCCTCCCTCTCTTTCTTTCTCTCTCTTTCCCCCTCTCTCTCTCTTTTCCTTCCTTCCTTCTTTCCCTCCTTCCTTCCTTCCTTCCTTCCTTCCTTCCTTCCTTCCTTCCTTCCT